>NW_020273512.1:263134-314209 GCF_003268045.1 Sipha flava
AAAAAGACATTTGTTCTAATCGAGATACGTCTTGTGTTTCGTCTATTAAAATAGAAAAATATTTTGCATATCTGATATTTTTTAATATATTTTCTTGTATTAAATTACCACAAATAGTAATGATTTCATTTTGAACATTAGGACTCGTATAAGATGCAAAAGAAGTAGCGTTTTTTAAATGTTTGTCTAAAATAGAATCAGCCAATGATTTAAATCTTAATAAAGATCTAAAATTCCCGTCATTTGTTTCTATACTTTAATCATATACTTTTCCACTGTCATTATTACCTCTTAAAGCAATATTTTGTTTTCCACATAAAATTATTGTTTGCATTATTGGACGAAGAATAGCTCGATTTTCAATGACCTGTTTTTTTCGTGAAGTATCTATCTCATTTGCAATATTACTCTCTTTGTTTTCCATTACTATAATAAATTCTTCAGAGCGAATGATTGAAAGCTTATGATATTCAGATGTTGAATGGTGATTAAAACGTTCAATGGCATCCTTCCATTTTGTAAAAGGTTTTATAATCAAAGCACTTAATTTTTGATGGGTCCTTTTACCAACAGTGTTATTGGCAAATATTACATAGTATTTACACAAGGCACCTTGCAATTTTCGGGAGTAAACAAGCCAAAGAAAACGATTTAACCAATCTATTTGAAATTTCAGCCGCCTTTGTTCTTTGATGGTGAATTGGTAATTTTTGGGTGGTGTCCATGGATTTTTTAATAAATCATATTTTTTCGCATCATTTATATTATTAGAAGTTGATAAAAATAATCCAATATCTAGAGAATAATTTTTTAACATTTCATTGTCTATATTTGTATCAAGTTGGGTCTGCAAAGCGTTTGGTACATTTTGTAATTTTGCAGAAATTGAATTGTGCTCTCCAAACATGGTATTGCAATCGTCTGATGCAAAACCTAAATTAAACCATACATATTATAGATTTTAATTACAAATATATTTAAGGTAGGAAAAAATTATAATTTTATCAGAACCAATTAAAATTCTGTCCACATTTTGCTAAGATGGAAAAAACAAATGTTTAAAATATTTTAAAAAAAAGTCTAATATTTATAGAAGAAAAATTAAACAATAAAACAATTTATCCTAAAATATTTAGATTAAGTTAGCAAAAAAATGTATTAAATTTGTACAGATCAAAATTACTTCATATAAGTTAAAGTATTTCATTAATTATGTTACCTTTCAATAGTAATGTTAGGACTATAATACAATATAATAAAAAAATTAAACTTTACCTAGTTTATATAATACAGTGAAACCTCTATATAGTGGACAGCCACGGGGAATTAAAAAATGTCCACTATTGAGAAAACCTCTACATAGTGGACATTTATGAGAAATTACTAAATGTCCACTATAGGGAGACAATATAGAAAATTGATTATACACTGTACATGAAAATTTACATTGGAATATTAATTTATTATTTATTATATATTAATATTTATGTATTAAAAAATTAGTATAAAAATACTTATAAAAATGTTCAATGATTGTGTACAGTTAAAAAAATCTGAAATCTTTTTTGTGTACATTTTTTCTGCTCTTCGCAATGAATTTGTAAATTGGCTACCATTGATAATGCGATTTCATCTTCTTTATTTTTAAATTATTTATTGTTTTCCAAACTTCTTCAAACGTTGTATTGTATATCGACTCGTATTTTTCTTGTTCTTGTTCTTCTCCTTCTTCGGGTAGTTCGGTTTCTTTTTCACTCAAATTGTCTAGATTACAATTGACTAAATCTGATATTATTAATGTATTGTCTTCTGTAAGGATATTATTATCTATAGAAATATAGTCCTCAATTTCAACAGTAATCGGTACAAGTTCTGAGAATATGTTCAAATTTGTAACATTGTCATGTTCCATTACATACTCTGCTGTAACGGACGAAAAAAATCTCGACTTTTTATAACAATTTTTGACTGTCTCTAGTTTTATATTCTTTAATGCGGACTTCATCCAAAAAATTGCATCTAAAACGTTTATAGATTTGTTTTTTACATTCTGATCAATTTTAGATAAAATATGACGAAGTAATCGTTGGCGATAAAGGACTTTAAAATTTTGAATTATTCTTTGATCTAGTGGTTGGCAAATCGAAGTTGTATTTGGAGGTAGGAATATTAGTTTTATATTTTTTAAGTTTAATGTATCATGATGTGAGCTAGCGTTATTTAAAAATGAAATAATTTTTCTATTTTCCATCACCATTTTTCTGTTAAAACACATTAGCCAGTCTGTCATTAAATCTTAATTCATCCATGCTTTCATGCTTTACGGTTAGCGTTCCAATTAACACCTAACGTTGATAAATTTACACTTTTAAAACAACTTGGTTTTAGTGATTTTCCAATTATTAATGGAGTTTCAAATTCCCTGATCATATTTACACATAATAAAACAATTAAACGATCTTTAGCTTTTTTACCTCCACGACAAATTTCGTTTTTTAAACACAATGTTTTATCAGGAAGTGCTCGAAAAAATAAACCCGTTTCATCACAATTGAATATTTATTTATATTTTTTGGTTCATTATCTGAAATTAATGTTTTCAATTTTTCTAACCAGTTTTCTACAACACTTGAATCAACAGAGTTACCTTCACCACATATATTTTTAAAAAAATGTTATGACGTTCTCGGAATTTTCGAAGCCAACCATTTGAAGCTTTAAAACTTTCTAGACCTACCTCATTTGCAACTTCTTGTGCTTTTTCTTGGAGCAATGGTCCAGAAACAGGTAAATTATATGAACGGGCTCTACAGAACCATTCAAATGTAACTTTATCTACAAGTGCTCCATCCGATGTTTTCGAAAATTTTTTCCTCATATCTTCATTGGCATTTTCAGCGTAATATTTTTTCAAATTACACGCATCTTGTAAAATGTTATTCACTTGTATTTTTCATTAAATGAGATGTTTTTTAGATAAATTAAAACAAAATATTTAAATTAAATATTTAAATTTACCTGTGACTTGCTTATGCAAAATCTTTCTGTTAGTACACGAAGACTTAGACTTTCCGTTTCTTTAGTTTTAATAATATTTATTAAGTTCAATCTTTTTCTTTTATTATTATTCATTTTAACGCAGGTACGTGTTCACACAATGTACACAACTAACGACCGAACACATAACCGAACCTTTAGTCTTTTTTCGAATAGGAAAACCATTAAGATAAGATGAAATATGGACGAATGTATAAGAGATAAATATGTTATTTTTATTTCTTAAACGTTTTCGATACGTACATGTATTGTGTCCATTTATGAGAGGTAATTTTTAATTTGGTACCAGTTTATTGTGTCCACGTCCACTATTAGGAGTATCCATTATTAAGAGGTTAAACCTCTTATTATGTGCATACATTTTTGCTGGGGAACTTAGAAGTGTCTACTATTAGGAAAGGTCCACTATTAAGAGATATCCATTCATAGAGGTTTCTCTGTATTTAATAATATAGTAGTAAGTAATAAGAATTAATGTTTACGATTGGAAAAAACTATATATTTGAAGATAAATATATTTTTTTGATGACATTAGACATAATTAGAATAATAAACAAAATATAATAATAATAATTATATGCTGTAACACCAAGTTCAAACGATGCGCTAAGCAGTGTGTAAATAACGCATTAGGAGCAACCTCTGTAACTTTAGCTTGTAAACCATTTACATGACCGGCCATGACACTCGTGCCATCATAACACTGACCAATTAACTTTTTTTCCATATCAAATTCTAATAATACAGAATTTAACCTGTTGAAGAGACCCTCAGCAGTGCGATCCTCACTAACATTATAGAAACCAAGAAACCTTTTTACCAATTCAGATTTATTTGTTATATATCTTCGTATAATTAAACATTGTGTTCTTTGCGAAATATCTGTCGTATCATCAACTTGGACAGAATAAAACATACACTCTTTGATTTCAGTTTTTACCATATTACGTATGTGATCAGAAACACATGTTATCAAATCATTTTGTATTGTATTTGATAATCCTGAAAATATATTTTTTATAGCATTGTAATGGTTTTGAATCTCTAATGAAAACCTAGTAATATGCATATCAAAGAGTTCTTTAAAATTTCCTTTATTTAAAGAACTCGAACTTTCGTTATGCCCTCGAAAGGCCATTTCCTGTCTACCCAAAAATAACACAATATCAATTAGACGTTCCATAAAAAGTCGGTTAAGCCGAACATTTTCATTATATTTTTTTTTTAAACAAATAACCATGTTCGGTCAAAGCGTCTACTATAGTTACTCTATTATTTTCTAAATGTTTTAATTCTAACATACAATGAATGTTCTCTGGCAGATTCATGAAGTTTAATACTACGTGATAAATTTTTTAAATCGCCATAACCCGTTGTAGTCCAAACAGATTTTGTCATACTTAAAAGCAAACACGGCCAACAATACAACGCCTGTTTATAGTGGCTTCCACAAAGCCAAGTATGCATATCGTACCATTTATGATTAAACGCTCTGCTAAACATTTTACCACCTTTCTTATCCTTTGACTGACAACACAACTGGGGAATTGGCTTACCAAGTTCTAGCAATTCATATTTGTCATTAGTTGTCCAACGTCGAAATGGCGTTTCTAATAGTTGAACAACAGGGTCATATACAGGATTCATTTTTAGTATTGATAATACGTCCTAACTAACTATCTAATGAACAATGAACAGTTTACAGTATCTACTATTCTACTACACGTCTACACACTAACACGCTACAAAGTGAAAATGTGAAATACGACACTTTAAACTAGACTAAACTAAACGAGTAATACTGTAATGTTTAAAATGAAGAACAATTACTACACTGGACAGCGTACAATATTACACTAATATAATATACGTCCTACGACTACGTCATGAACAGACGTAATACAAATATTTCATTACCAAAAGATAACAGACGTGCGACACCGCGACGGCCGTCTGGCAAGCACAGCCCCCCACCTAGCAAGTAGCGCGGCTGCATACAATTAATGTACCGGCGGCCAATGTTTATAATATCGTTGTGCGTTTGATTTTAGTCGCCTCTGGCTGCGGTCTGCGCATGCGCAATTTACACTATTTTACGAGCTTATATGTGTGTATGTAGACGCACCTCGCATGCACTAACTTAGGCGACGGCGGCTACCGCCTCTCGCCGCTGACGATCTTAGCGCTTTAGCGGTGGCGGTGGCGGTGGCGGTGGCGGCGGCGCCGTGCCGGGCCGGACGCAATATTAAATGGAAACTATTAATATTATAATAGCTCGTAAGTTACGTTGCAGCGACGCGCAGCCATTCTCGCGTTCGCACAATTTCTGTACAAAAAAATAATATTCAATATTCTTGTTATATATATATATATATATATATCTAAAATAAATAAATATAAATTAATTAATTATAATTAAAAATTAAATTATACGATTAAAATTTTAAATTTAAAAATAGTACAAAATACCAATATAAATAACCAAATATTTTTTATTTTCATAAAAATTACAAGTGAGGCGGTGCCTCACCCCCAAAACCGCCACTGGTGTGTTGTATAATTTGTCAGTAGTAGCACTCACTGGGTCTGTGAATAACTGTACGAATTCCCAAAATTTAGTTTCTAATTTATTTAAATCCAAATCATAGTACTTTACACAAATTGCTATATTTTTAACCGTTCCTACGTCCGTACTTTTATCTATTATTATACTAAATTTAGATATTTTTAATTTAGTTGCTAAGTCTTCATGGTAACATTTTCCAATAACATTTTTGGTGATGGATGTTGCTTTGGTACGGTCAGTATTTAAACCTTTTGCAAAATTGAAATCTGAAAATGCTTCTTGACATAATTTGCTTAGATGATCTATAGTATTAAAAGATAAGTTATGCTCAGAAATAAATCCACATAATAACAGTTTAGCCTTTTTTATTTGATCTTTAAGTTTATTTTTTGAATCATCGTTAAAATAAGTACTAATTGATTGTTTAGTATTTTTAGTTGAACGTAATTGATTTTTACGTAATTATATATTTAGTATATTTTTTACGTAATTGATTTTTGGCGACTATTTATGTTTTTTTAAAACATTTAATTCTGCTAATAAATCAGTAGAACATAATTTATATTTTGCTTTTAATGGTTCACCAACAACTGGATTGAGCCAAACTTTAAAATCATTCTGTTCCATCCACTCTGGACGAAATTTTTGTTTTTTTGTGTGTAGGCTTGTGACTTTTTGAACCTTCATTTCGCAAAAGTTTGGTTTTCTCAGGTGTTCTATCCTTTAAATCACTATTTTCAAAGTTACTCATACTTAAATAATTAATAAGTTATTACAAATTAACAAAAAAAAAAAAAAAAACCAAATATCAAACAAAAGAAACGCACTCAACCAGGGTTTGCATTTGAAAAAAAAAAATTTGTTTTACGTTATTTACAATCAAAACGTTATACAAATTTTGAGTTTATCGTTATTCAAAATTTAAATGTTATTCAACTTTTGTGTTTATCGTTATTCAGAATTAAAACGTTATACAATTTTTGCGTTTATCGTTATTCATAATTAAAACGTTTTGCAATTTTTGCGTTTATCATTATTTAAAATTCAAAAGCATTTAGATACCTGTTTTAAAAGTATACAGGCCGCAATTTAAAAATGACTGTGACCTTTTTTTGGGGACATAATTTCCCTATTCTGAGTTTTAAGTAGGTATTATATAATTTTATTTATTTAATTAAATAGGTTAAATAACCCAATTACATAATATTTACAAAATATAGGGTACAGTGATACAGATTAAATTACAATACATAGGTAGTTCGTAAAAAAATAGAAACAAAATAAATGATAAAACAGTATGATAATAATTAATCTTAAGAGTAATAAATAATAATATATTATTAAATTTAATAAATTGCCTAGGCTCTAAGGACTTTATAATAAAATAATAAATATAAAAAAAAACCATGATTATTATTTTGAAATTTTGAATTTCAACTATGAATTAACTAATATAAAAAAAAACGTATGCACGTTAAAACTATAAGTATATTAGTATAAAATATAAATATTAAACATTTGACAACAATTAGACAAACACTGACGAGTGACGACTGAACAAATCTGAGCAAACTGAACACCGAACACAATAGTTAAATAACTTAAATGGTATAAATTTCGACCGTAGTACACATAGTACAGTACAATATTATCAGAGTATCACTATTATTAGCTATTGGTAATTACATTATTCTATTAATACCTTCTTATTAAATTTTAAAATAATATCTAATACGGGATCTCCCGGTTAGGCTGGATACGGAATAAAATGAATTCTTGGATTGAATAAATAATTGAATACTACTAAGTATTATTAAATAATTGGAAATTAATTATTTCGTTTAATGGAATACAATATATACCGTTTTACGTTGTTTTATTTAATGATATATCATATATTTTGTTAAATGTTACGTTTTGTTTTGTGTTATTTATTTATTTATGTTTATCGTTTTCCGTTATAATTACGTTTACAAATTTCAATCGTTTTTTTATCAAATATAACGTTATAATCATAACGTTATTATAACGTTTGTAAGCCCTGCACTCAACAAATGACAACGACATTATGAAAGGACAATAATTATTTAGTATGGGCTATAGTTAGACTATGGATTATCGGACTTGATACTATCTTATATAATAAAATCTATTAATAACAACTTAAATAAAATATTGGTAAATATACATATAAATACACAGATGCTTAATGCTATCTATAATATCAAAATATTACAGTTATTTATTTATTTTATATTAAAATAAATCGGCCTTTACACAATAAACGAACAAATATGGTCGACCAATACTCACATGTGACTATGTTGAGTGGCTGATTGTATCCATGTGACCGCACCAACCCTGTGACTAGACAATTACCTACGAAGGCACATTCGCAGTGTATAGATGAAAATAAGTCATAAAATTGGTACGTGCGACCGCCCAAGCATAGTCATCAACGAAGATAGAAGGTCTACAACGCAGACGAAGATAATATGAATGAAAACCACGTTTATCACAACGGCTGTTGGTAAGTGACCATCACCCTAGAACACGATGACTATAAATGAAGGCAATAATAATTGCGCAGAACGACACTTACCCGTCTGGTAAGGTTAGTTGTCTGCCTACATAAAAGACACGAAAACACAGAAAACGTGGTTTGACGAAAATGGCTGTAGATTGTAATGATGTGCATCATTCGATTGTAAAAGACGGCACAAGTATTTTATTATGTATAATATTTATATGATCGTGATTTTTAAAACCATTTCAAATAAATAAATAACGGTATCTTCGATACCTGCACGAACAACACGGGTCGAACAATAAATGCTATTGATATCCCTATATTCAAAGGACCGACCAAGATCCATGCAGCCGCGTGTCCCTATATAACAGGAACACACACCACTCTTCACAGAGCTTTTGATCTTAGGTCGTCAGTGCATGCGCACCGATCGTAAGATCAACGAAGAGTTTATATGTGCGATTTATTTTGACTTATAATTATGAAACTTTGTGGCACTGAGAATATGACTGACGTTTTTGGAACATAACCGACAAGTAATGAAAACGTGGAATAACGGATACATTTACGTGCGACGATAACAATGCGATTAAGTACCCGACCGGTCGCAAATGGAGGCTTATCACCGCCGCCGGCGATGGCTGTGGATATACACGGAAATTAATGGTCTCACGCGCGCACTGGGCGATCATCAACCCATGAAAGCTGTGGCCATCGTCGACCGCACAGCAATGCAGTACAGAAAGACACCGTGCAGAAAGACAACTAGCGCTCTGAGGAGATAACTCACGTGCAACTTGGTAGCGACGATTTTACGCGCAATCATATTCTCAGACTCATTGGTCATAATATTTTTAATAAAAGTCTGCAAAAGTGCAAAATCGAAAAATAAGTAATGAAATTTCGAGCGAAGCAAGAAAAACAATTCTTAGTTTGCAAATATATTATAATTCACATTCCCCACACCTATAATCTATTTATATATATAATTATATTTAATTTTTCGTAGATACTATCATAATTTAGTTGTCAAATAATTATTTTCGTTAGCAGTATTATTGTATCAACTATAAATTATAAAGTATTTAAAAAAATTAAAACTTCAAACTTCTTTAATATTTTAATCATATACCTATTAGCATAGGCGCAACTAGGGTCAATTTTTTGGGGGAGCTACAACAAATGCAATGCGAGTATATTTTGGTTATGGAATGTGCAACATTTATAATATCTGAAATAATAATAATATTTGAGGGGGCTATCCAAATATTTAGGGGGCAAAGACTCCCCATGTCCCCACCTAATTGCGCCTATGCCCATCAGTATTCAGCAATAACAGTATAAATGATCAAGGTTAGGCAAATTAACTAATTATTTTAATTCATTAAGTTTATATATGATATAAAAATGTAAGTTAAATTTAAAATTTATATAAGTAGGACTATTTGGATGTCTTATTGGCTTATTTCCAACAAAATGGTCACTACATATTACTGAATTGGATGTAGGTATCCATGGTTGACACGGCCTCAAGTCGGTGGTAGGTTTTCCCTCGGTGAGGTGGCCGGTCAGAGTTGAATGAAATGGATCGTGTTTTTTTTTAAAAAAAAAAAAGAAGAAAAAAAGAAAAACCACGAAGCCGAACTGAATATGTTTTTCACGAGTTTATTGTCAAAGCGAACAAAAACAAAACAGGTACGGAATGTGGTCCTCTGGTGACGGTGGTGGAGTCGGTGTGTCGGTGTTGACCAAACCGGTGTCCGTCGTAAGATGGGGGCCTCCTCCGTAGACACCGCCCGCCGGCTACTGGTGCGCTACCTTATCGGCATCAAAAGCTTTCCCCCTCTGCCCGGTGTCCGAGGTAGGTAGGAAAGTGTTGGTGCGATATTATCGCCACCCGGGATGTGGCTGGAGAAAAGCTAACGCGGTGCGCGGTGTCGGTGTACATATTGTACTTACGACATCACGGTACCGCATCATGGTGTTCCATCAATACTGCGGACATACACACATTATTGGTAGAGAAATTAAAAGTACTATAATATTAGCACATGGTAAGACAAAAAAAAAACTTACTTTATTCTTTTAATACTTTTTACCCACTTTTCTTTAAGTTCTTTTTCATGCTGTCGATTTGGAAAGTTAAATAATTTATGACCAATCTTGTATGTATTGCTATAATGCACAACACAATACATTTTTTGGCCACTTTTCTTTTTATTTTCGCTCATTGTTAAAGGAAAGTTCAAATAAAACAGTAAAATAAGCAAATATTAACACTTAATAGTGAAATTTGTATGTACCGAGTACGAAACTGTTGCTACTAACTAGTTTGCAGATTATCCACTACGTAGCGCCGTTTTCCGTTGTCTGCACGGTCTCTATAAGAATCGCGATAAGAATCGATACGAAAAAAGATTATCTACACACATGCAATGCCATATTGGCACGAACATTCTCCCACTCCTCTTTGAAAGGATACAGGCCTTTCAAATGTAGAAATGATACATAGACATAAAAAATAGAAAATTAAACAACACAATTACTATAGTAAATAAAATCAGTATAAGTGTACAATAAAATAATACGTTTTAAAATAAACAATGACAGAAAAATGGTTAGGCAGCATCCTCTTCCTCTTCGACACTGGGTAGAACAGCAAGCCTTGCAGTTGGACGCTGAGTAAAATGGTAGGGAATCCCTGGTCTAGGCAGTCGTGGCTTGGGATGTCAAACAACAGAATCTCTCTTAGTATAATAATCTTTTTACTTATATTTATATTGTAACATTATTTAACAATATTTTCAATCTGAATAAATCAGTTTCCATAATTCTTGTTATTTTATCGTGTAAAAAAAAAAACAAACACGAAGCAATATCGATATATTTTAAAAATTGTAAAATTCCTAAAATATTTTTATCGAACACAATCATCGTGTACAAACTTCACTGTTCAGAGTAAGTTGACACGACGCGTAACGTGCGGATATCACGATTATGCAACATAAATTTGAAATTTTGTTTGTTTCATAAATGAACACAGTTCACAAAAAAATAATATAATGGTCACGTTATAAAAAAAAAAAAAAATAGTTTAATATGTAAGAACGTGATACGTGCGTTCCAGATAACATTTAAATAAATGTATGACACATTTTTCATTTTTAGTCGTTCCTGTAAAATTTACGAATTGTTACATAGCACATTATTCCCACCCACCCTTCAATTATTGAATAACCGCATCACCGTTAGGTCCTAAAATGTTTGTTGACAGAGTTGCCAACCAACCGGATTTTGGTCGGACTAACCAATTTTTTAATAACAAGTTCGGCTGTTGGTTTTACATTAAACTGGTTATTTTATTTTTCATAAATAAATTTATGTTTTCAATGATTTATCATTATACCTTATTGGTTTTTTACTCGATTCAATTGTTAGTGCAATATTTTTTTTCGTTGTCATATGGTAGCACTGTATAACTGTTCAGTGCAAGCGTGCCTGCATGATAAAATCCCACCCAGGGAAAGATTAAAATTATAAGGACCAAAACAACGTGTATCTAAAAATAGATGAGAACAAAATCAAATACGATAGAAATCGGTACTCGGGAGAATTTATAGTCTTAAGCGATGTGTAAACATTATAATCTAGTTAATACTTTCAAGATTATACATTTTAGATTATCTAAAAATTTAATAAACTTTACTAAATTTCATAAATGAATCTCAATAAAATTATGTTTTAATTAATATACGTGGTATTAAATTAACAATAGTTTTGAAACAAAAATTCCCAGTAGAGGCAATGACCCCTTTGGTCCCCCTGCGGGCGCGCATGGTCCAGTGTTTTGCAACTGCCGATTAACAGCAGCAGACCCCAGACACATATGGCACATATTACTGATAATGAAAAAATAACGATTATACATTTATATATTTTTTGATATTATTTTTGTTATTTCTAAATGTTATTAGTTGTTATTAGTAAATTGTAAAATAAACCTTCTTAAGTATCTTTTGAGTTAAGTTTTCAGAAAAATGGACATTGATGACAAAGTTATTATTCCAATGATTCCTTTATTGCTTATGTTTATTAAATATTAATAATAATTATTAATTTATATTATTACCTATTTAAGTAAAGGGTTTTTTATATCAATGAACTTTCAATAAATTCGTTAAAATACAAGTTTAGACTGATTAAATATGTTGGTGACACTGTCCTCCAGAAGGAGACCATACTAAAATGTATGTGAAAATGTCGACGAGTATGTTTTTATAATGTGTAGATGATAGACAAATATATAGTTATTTTCCTTAAAGCGGTGCAGTTTTCTTTTTATTAAAGAATCTTAATAAAGCAGTAAGTGGAGTATCTGAAAACTATGCTGATAAATATTGTATATTTTCAATTGTATTTAAACCCGATTTTTTTAAATTTGGTAGTTGGCAACCCTGTTTGTTGATGATATGATATGTAGGTATAAAGTGCGTAGGGTTTTGTATGCACTTCATAATGCAATGTTATAAATATTAATAATTTATTTTATATTAAATTATTTATGTATTAAAATACTGTTATACATTTATTTGATAATTTCGGTTTACTCTTAATTAATTTTAATCTTTGCAATTCCTACAATGACTATACGAAAAATCTAAATATTTTTTACACAAAAATATACGAGTAATCAAACTTAATGTAAAATATATGTGATATTATTATAAGAATTATTCGTGTAAATGGCAGAGGATATAAAAATAAATTGTTTTGATTTTTTTTTTTTTGGTTTGATTAAATACAGATTTTGATTTTAACTAATTTAATACAAAATTCATTCCAAGTACCTGAAATAATATTTTGAAATATTATTTTTTTCATCTTATTGTTATCGAATTATAAATAAAGAACAATAGTCTACTTACTTCGATGTCCATTCAGTTTTTCCACCTGCTTGTCGTTTACCATTTCTATTTCTATCGCTTTGACTATAAGACACCTTGCTTACGGATGGAAACGTATCATTTCTCATACTTTTCGAAATATTTCTGTATAATAACAGTTTTACATAAAATTAACAACAATAATAATTCATTAATAAATTATAAATTAATTTACAGGTATTATTTTTAATGTATTTCTCAACGTAATAAAAAAAACCGTAAATAAAATAATAAAAAATTAATATTGTTATTCATTAAATCCTCCAGTCAATAATCGCTAACTAATAATGACTTCCACGATTTTCCAACACAAGAAATCGGATTCTCTGTGGCTACTATAAAAACATGACACCTACATACGTGGTGAGCTGAATTTATTCATGGTTTTCGACGTTACTCATTACACGTATACCTACGTTTTATAGTAAAAAACATAAAGAGTATACAATCATATAACGATTTTTTTATACTTTTATTGTTATTTGTTTTTTTTTTAATAGTCTTCTATAGAAGAGGGCAAAAAAAAGGATTCGTGGGCCACAGCCACCTTGGTCTAAATAATCCAGATAATAATTGCAGTATATAATAAACATTTTTTTTACATCATATTACAAAATCTGTATTTTTATGTACATTTTACGGTTTGATATAAAAAAATATGATTAATATATATGTATAACATATTAATTAATATTTATGTTTTCCCTCTTTTATTTTTTCTATAGTTATTTTATGAAAATATCGAAAAAATGTTTATGTAATATAAAAAAAGATGTATTTTTCACTAATCAAACACATTTCTTGAAGTGGACATTTACTTCATGAAACCAGTGATTTCACTAAGTGAACGTGACATATAAATGTTTATATATATATATATATGTGGGGTGGTATCACTGATGACATTAAGCCGGACCAAGGAAATGTGGTGACCGGTCTGATAAACACCAGTGATGTTTCGATGACTGACGGGTGACGAGCGAATGTGTTGTTGTGTTGTCGTTGTGGCTAGCTTGTGATTCGTGGTTATTTGTCAGTTGTGTTAAAATATACTAAGTCTATTCGAATTACGTTATTATTTTATATTAATCCCACATATATATATATATATATATATATATATATATATATATATATATATATATATATATATCATAATTTTATTGACAAATAATAATCTTTTACTCATTCTCAGTTGCTTGAAAGTTGGAAGCCCTGCCTGTCACGTATCTGGCCACGGATAGGTAATGTTCTTTCGCGCTCAGCTTCTTTTTACTCAGCACCTTCACGTCCGTATCGTTATCGTACCATGATTTATTTTTGTTGTTGATCGGCTTAACCGCCATTGTTTCCCATTTGTTTTCGTATCTGTAAAAGTTACACACAATCTAAACAATGCGTTTTAGCATCGCGTATCGATGCACCGTGACCACAAATATCTGCACGTGCACCCACGCACAGTTTTATGATCGTTATTCCACCTATATGTGAGGTGTCATTAGTGTTTTTATCATACTGACTTGAGCTGTTTATGGTTGTTGGACTGTAAAAGCGATATTTGAGATTTCATCAGCTGCACGGGTTGTCGTTTTTGTTGACCGATCTTCGCGTAGGACATCTCTCCAGCTTCCGGATTCAGACGTTGCTGTCCCACTTGGAAGTACGGTTGCCTGCAATATTGTATACGTATGCAATTTTTGTTTGAAATCCATAATACACGGTACACACGTCATTATGTATAACTAGCCGTATTTTTACCCGTACGTGAATAATATTTTAAACGTGCGTGTCTGTATCATGTACTGTTAAAATACAAATAAAACGACCAAATGTCATTCACAGGGTGACACAGACATTATACACGTTATCGTATCATATTTACAGCGACATTATTATTTGTTTTCGTAATTGTTTTATTGTTTACAATACGCGACACTAACGTTAATTTCGTGCGACGAAGAACGGTCTAAACCATACACTTTATACTGTACAAATGTTCCTCATTAAGTGTAATTTATCACGTACATCTTTATAAATATTTTTACATTTGCATTTAGATTGTACATCGATTTATCAAGTATTGAAATAATCCCTTATTTTCTATATAGTGTATTAGATTTTCTGCTTAATTTGCTACATTAAAAAGATCAATATAATACCTTAAGAAATTAATGGATAATTTTGTTTGTACAATGCGACAAAAATATTAACCGAAATAGGTATTGTTTTGTGTATGTTTCTGTCATGAGTTATGAAAAAACTTGCAAAATATAAGCATTTTAGTATAAATATATTTTAATAAATTTTTTTTATTTAAGTTGGTTTTTTTACAAAATGAGTTTTTCTTATCTAAAACCACAACTCTAAAAAAGAAACGCACACATTAGAGAATTTCCGAATAACTATCTTTAATGAACAATAACTTTCAAGTTTCTCAAGTTGAAACTGCCAAGATTTTGAAAATATAAATGATAAAACCATAAAATTATATAAAATAATATTTAAAAAAAAAAGTTCTGAGAAAGTAGATAATATACCAATTACCCACATTAGTGCTTTTAAGTATGCTATTGCGTGATCGTATAGATAGTGGAGCTTTAGAATTTATACTCGACGAATAAATAAGTATAGTGATTATAAATATTATGTATTCAACAATACCTTAAGGCACTTTGCGCGCTGGGTCTTCTAATCGGATTCCAACTTAAAAACAGTTCCATCAAATGTATTCCATCACGACTTGCATTTGGTACAACTGTGTTCAGTGCTAAACGTTTAAATTGAGGAAACTTGAAATTCATAGCTGATGCTAACTGGTAACCTTCAAACCATTCTTTCTGTAATAAAAATAATATCAATGAGGAAAATACAATTTAATATAAATTTATACCATGATTTATAATCATGTTTTTTTAACGTAAAAATGTCCGTTTAAATTCGTTTCTTTATACTTTATTACATATATCACACTATAGGATTGAATAAAAAATTTAAAATTCGCTAATATACGAGTAGATGATCTATTAGTTAATTTATTTTAACATTATATTTCGTTTATTTGGAATCAAAATTTGGTAAAGTTTTTATGAAACATTAGCTGAAGAATATGTAAAATATGTACATAAAGTGAAACATTCAGTAATTTAATATGTAAAAAAATATATAAATAGTATTCCAAATTACAAATAATTTAAAACATTAATATAGCGTGGGTGGTGGGTTCTAATGAGTTTTAATTTAAGTTTATTGGTTAAGTATTAGAAACAAATAAATGAATCTCAAATTTTGTTTTATTCAACATAATGATTATATTTAATTGTTATTAACCAAAATCTTAATTTATAAAAATTAAATTACTTAAGTGGCTACTTTAATTTTGTACATACGTTTCTTGATATTGCCTATAACCCTTTGTAAGATATGCACATCGATGGCTGTAGTTTTCTGTTTAATATTTTATTTAAAATCTAATAGTATGTGTGGTTTATTAGTGAACTCTTTACATTAAAAAAAACCACACAAAAAAAAATTCAGGAGAACATAATGACCAAGCAATTTCACCGTTGCGCGAAATCACATAATGACTGACTGTAACATCTGCACGTTATGTGAAAATATTGAACTACTTGTTGTCAGCCGAATTACAACGATTAGAAGTAAAAGATCACGAACCATGGTTCCAACTAGATGCTGCTACCAGCCATACAGTGTGTATTTCAATGGCTGTTCTTAGAAAAAATTTTCTGAATCATGTGATTTCGCGCAATGGTGATATTGACTGGTCTCCTGCTTTAACGCTACTCGATTTATTTTTGTGGGGTTTGTTTGAAATCAAACTTTGTTTCGAATAATAAACTTAAAATTGGTCAGACCCACTACCCCACCCTGTATTTAATTGATTAAGACAGTGTTTTAAAAAAATTTTAACCTCGTATATTATGTTATGTCATGTTTCATTACTACAAATAATTATTATTTATTACATATTTCTGTACTCGATGAGTTCCATATGCATGGAAACAAGTTTTCACCTTACGTTTAAATGTATACCTAATTTATGTCATCACGGCATATGCCATGTATTTCCTGTGCATTATACGTCTCATTATAACATGCTAAGTAATTTTGAACACGAATGTATAAAGTCTGTACATATTCAAGACACAACTCGTGCAGTTTTAAAATAACAATAAATCATATAGAGCATACTACCCGATTTTCTTTTAAGACCGTAGAAAATTGCGTGTTATCATAGTTCGAAAAATATTTTATTCTGTTTTATTTCATGACGTAGGTAAACAAAACAAAATAATAATCTATACTATAATATATAACGTTTATTTTTATTTTTTTATTGATTTATTTTACAAACATCGACTGCAACGGTCATTCTTTTTTTTTAACCTACTCGCGGTAGTTTAGGCCATTATCAGTGTTATGGTAGGTATTTACAGGTTAGAGTTAGTTTTTTTTTAATGTATTAGTAATTATGGTTTGTATATGTATATGTATATATCACTTAAAGATGGACTTTGGCGTTTAAATTTCAGGTAGTCACATATCCAATACCTAAAGATGTATTACGTAACATAACCGAAATCCTAATAAGTAATTGTGGTTTATACGTATAACTTATACGTCAAATAATTTTCAAGTCCTGTTTAAAACGATGTTAATATACACCTTATGAAAGTTATAAGCATTATTTATGACTTTATATATTTATATACGTATAACTTAGCATCATTTTAAACAGGACTTGAAAATTATTTGTATAATTATACGTTAAAATGCTCAAATGTTATATGAACATGAGAGTTGAATTACAGAACGACCAATCTGGAGAAATTTTTTCCAAACAAATGTTCGATTTTGGTAATGGAAAAATGCCTGTTGACTCGTCTTCTGGATACATTACATTCCCTACCAAATTTTTGTCAGTTTACTGAATTAAAGATCGAACTCATCGAGGTTGCTCCAAACATTGCTCAAAATTACAAAAATCATGTTTAATTGAGTGAACGAGTTATATTGGCTGCAAAAAACGTCAATGTCTACGAAATTAATTTTCTAATTCAAAATAAGATAATTGGCAAATTGATGAGGTACAAATCGATTAATTGCGCTATTAACCAAGATGATGTTGTCAACTATTCAACGGAATTCTTATATTCTTATATATTCACTGGAATTATCCGGATTACCAACTCATAATCTACAAAGAAAAATCGGATTGGTAATAAATATGTTGCGGGATATAGCATCCGACTTTTGGTGAAGAAGTTAATTAACGCCGTCATCAAATTTGGGAGGGAAGTACAAAGACGAAGATGTTTTAATTTCTTGGATTCCTTTATTACCGAACGACATTCGACTTCAAATGGTTATAATTTTTAGTGCGGCTATTATTTGCAATGTCGATAAATAAGTGGCAAGGGCATTTATTAAATGTTTGTGGCATCAATCTTGAAAATCGATGTTTTTTTACATGGCCAGTTGTATGTCACCTGTTCCCGTGTCGGAATACCAACAAAACTATTCATATACTTACCAGAAAATAAAACTAAGAATGTAGTGTATTGTAAAGCATTAGAATAATGAACACAAAATGTTTTTGGAATAATTATTTTTTTTTATGAATTATTGTAATTCGAATTCAATATTTATAGGAACATCGGGTCAGCTGTAAACGTATAAAATTATAAACAATGCTTATAATTTTCAATAAAAGTGTAATGTGTGTGTATCTATATACAATGTACAATTGTACAATTAATGTACCTATACACAAATAAAGGAAAGAGAAAATATATGTACCAAATTACGTTTTTTTTTTTTATTACGGTGTAAACACTTAGATTTTGGTCTATCCTTCGTTGTTGAAATTATAAAATAGTTATGTCGGTTAATTATTTCATAACATAATAAGTTATATTACCGTTATGGTTCGTCAGTGTCAGTTACAGACTGATACTTCCGATAAAGTACAATATTAGACATACGTAACATTACCAATACACATTTAAGTGCAATGTCCTATAGTTGAAATTCCAAATTTATATTTCAAACAATATGTAATTAATATAATTAATACCGACTTTAACGAATTTAAACTTGTAATGAAAAAATAATATTTATTCTATAATTGAAATGATGAAAAAAGTAAAAAATCATGCATTATTTTATTCGAGATAAACCGTAAGCTAAAATGTATTGAATTAGTGGTATAAATTAAGCATTTGTTATCTATGTACATTATGTACGCTAAGTATTGTATATGAATCACATGCATATTATATTGACATAAAATCAGATTGCGGCATTGCATTTGGTGAACATTGATTATACATTGATATATTCATGAACCTATAATTCAGTCTGTTAGTATATTACACAATCATTATAATAATAAAAAAAAAAAAAAAAATGAATTACAAAGTTTAAATATGAAAAGTGTTATTACAGAAGGAATTGGTTTGTTAACGAAAACTGCTCAATTATTATCATTCATTATTTGAGAATTGCGTTTGTATTAAAATATGATCACGTAATGTATTTTCTGTAAACTAAAATACCTGTATGTAAACTTATTTGTCATTACTAATATAATACTAATATTACTAATATATAAATATATTATTAATAATAATAATAAGTAATAAGTAATATATTAGTATATATATTATATATAACATATATAAAAAATATTATAATATATTTATGTAATAATTAATTACCCTTAGAACACTTATTTCTGTTCGTTAATTATGCAAAATATACGTTTGAATGTATGAACAAAAATCTAAATTAATATTAATAATAAAATAGATAAGTAAATTAAAAAAATAAAATATGTATAAGATTTTAATTATAATGTTTATATATTATAATATATTATAAAGACAATTAATTTATTACAAGTTAGAAATTTGTAATTGCAAATTACAGTATTAATATATAGCTACTTAATATAAATTATAAGCTATTGTAATGTATTTGATAATACTATCATTACAGTAGTATTTAGGTAGTAAATAATGTTATTAAATAACTATAACAAAAAAAAGATACTAATATTAGTATTCAGTATTATACTATATCTAATAAACAATTCTATGGTGTATGTGTGTGTGTGTGAAATGTGATTTTTGTTAATTTTTTTTAGACAGCCCATGTTAAAATACAGACGGGATACGAATATTGCGTGATGTAAAATATTGTATGTAAACTATAATTTGTTGAAAACGGAATTCATTGCTTTTATAATGATTATATAGATGTATTAATAATTTACTTTCATTTTAATACTCTTGTTTAGACACAACCATAAAAATCTTATAATCTAACGAATATTTTATTGTATTTTATATAATTACGATATCTCACTATTTATGTGTCTCCATTCGATGATTACTACTCGTAGAACAAAATGTACGCATGAAAGTTCGGAGTAGTATATCAATTTTATTTGTATTACATTTCAGCATATAATACCTATAAATTATAATCGTAAATACACCATCATTTACAAATGTGAATAAACTTTCATGTATTGTGTTCAAATACAGAATTACTTATTATATCTATTCATTTTTATTTAAATAAGTGTGTAAAATATTTTTACCAGGTACATATGTAATATTTAAATTATAAAGATTAATTATTATTTTTTATTATTTATTATTACTATTATTATTATTATTTTATTTATTTTATTATTTTAGCTAAATAGTAAAAATTTACTCTTGGATAATAATATTATATAAAGAACTATATTATAGTTTTTGATAGTTAACGTCGTAGTAATTTAATTTCATGTTAATAATTAATAAATTAAATCAAAATTATGCTACATTTAAAAAAAATATGTATTCAAACATGAATAAACATTATTCATTCTCATTCGCTAAATCATATCTTATATCGATGTATTTTTGGAGATTAATATGTTTTTTAAACAAACACGAACATTTTTCATACAATATAAAACAAGAATGTTTAATAACCATTTAGTATAGTATTTTAAAAATGCGAATTAAAAATTATTATACAAATTATATTTATTCCATAATAATTCTTCTTTTGTTCAGTTCAAAAACAAAATGCACATTAAAATACAACTAACGTAGACTAGGCACGGTTCTTTTAACCCTCCTAGTTACGTTACTGCTTTAATTTTATATCCGTGACACCGATATCGAGGGTATTGCTAAAAAAAATATAAAAGTGGGGGGAGGGGTGTCACAAACTATTAAAATATAGGAAATGTATGTATTTTTTATACTTTTACTGTACAGGTATAAAGTAAGAATGTTAAATTAATTTTACATTCGTAGAGAAATGTAAAGTTTACATGATTAAAAGTTATAAAAATTGGATGGTATATGATTTATATATATGGATAAATATGAGTTTAATTGTATTATATATATTATATATATTATAGCTAGGTCAATGTATTAAATCATAAATCATGATATTTATTTGTTAAAAAAAAAATTAGACAAATGATTAATGTTGTTATAAATTTGTGGGGTATGTTGATATTATAGCGGAGAGATGACGTTTGTTCGGGGTCAGGAGTCAATTGTCATTTTAAAATCGTGTGATATCAAATTTTATTAAACCTAAATGATAGAAAAGTTTATATTCAAGGTTAATGGAGAACGTATAATAAATTAATCTTAATTTGATATTTTGTTAAGGTTAAAATTTTATTGAATATACTTATGATTAATATAATAATATGATACAACATGACTCAAGGGGTTTGATACGATGTCCACAAATCCCCCCTGTATACGACACTGGTACGAGAGCGTATTCAAAATGTTTGAAGAGAAAACTCTAGAAATATTCGTTCAAGAACTTTATTCCTCGTCGACCATTGATATTTGAATTCTTTGGCGATTAATAAAATTATAAAACTCACAAGCCACCCACTAAATAATATATAGATTTCTGAGGGATACCATCGAAATCTCTGATTCACGAGTTTCGTCGTTGTATAAACATCAGCTATGTTTTTTTTGCGAAAAAACTAAGGTTCCTGGAAAAAATCTTTATAATTCGAAAAAAACACAAATATTTTTCAGTCCCTTCGATAAATCGAAAATAATAGCGTAAAACGGCAGTAAACGATCTACAGTTGAAATATTTTTGACCAGAACCTTTATAATTTGAATTTACCATAAACCGAAATAAATTTAATTAAATGTGTGGTTCAATTTATGAATTCAGTAAGATACTTAACTGTAGTATTGAAATATTACGACAGCAATAGTATATTGTCGTTAGGTTTAACTAATCGTAATTTTCTGTTCTTAGATGTATTTAATAATTTCCCAGATAGCTGTAACCGACTCTAATTGCGTATCGTTTATCAGTGATCACCACTGTAGTGATTATTAAGTACTTGTAAAATAAGCCCCAGCGATAAGGGAACAGTTGTCCAGTTTTTTGACTTCAGATCGTCAAAAGAAGTCAGATCTCTCGTGAAAGGATTACGGATTACACAATTTTTTCGAGTAATCAAAAGTGGACGAAGAATTGTGATTCCGAAGCCATTAGCACGGCCACGGACAACGCTGAGGACCAGATCGTGGTAGGAAAGGAGTAAAAAAAAACACTCATTAGCGGAACACATTATTTCTACGACATCGGAACTTACCTTATCGGGCGTGCCCAGCACTGAACATATTTTGAATATCTGATCGATCTCGCTCGTGCCCGGGAACAACGGCCGGAATGTGTAGAGTTCGGCCATGATGCAGCCAACAGCCCACAAGTCGATGGGCGTGCTGTAGTTGATGGAGTGCAACAGCACCTCGGGCGCTCGGTACCACCGTGTGGACACGTAGTCGGTGTACGGGGGACGCGATCGGGTTTCCCGGGCCAGTCCGAAGTCAGCAATCTTTACTAGCTCGGGGCCGCAGCACAGAAGATTCTCCGGCTTCATGTCCCGGTGGAAGAAACCGTGTCTATGCATGAACGCCAGTCCTTGCAGTATCTTCGCAAAAACAGATTCGCATAACGTTTAGAGTAAAACGCGCGTTTTCTGATACGACCCGGGCGTGTGCCGACCAACGGGACGACCATAAGCGGATATCCATTGAAAATGTTGGGGGGGGCTTCAATTATTTAAATAAATCTAAAAACTGGCGGCTTCGCCTCCACACCTCCTTTAGAGTTCAATTATTTACCAATTAAAATAAACATTATATTTAAATTTTATTTTATCCAAAAAAAATCTATTTTTTTATTGATACTACAATATTATACAATGCATAAAAGACAATTAATAATTATCAATAATTAGGTAATAACAGTAACGGATATTTTATTTCAAAACCAGCATTCTGGAGGATTTTGAGAATTAATTTAAAATATTTTCACTTTCAATACTTTTGGTCAGGTCTTTTTCAACGTGAAGAATAGATAGATTAATAAATCGATCTTGGAGTATGAAAATTTTCATCCATGTCTTAATTCTACGCATATCTGAACAATTACGCTCACACGTCGCAGAGCTAACTGGCAAAATGAGTGCTACTTGTAACAATTTGTATAAATTCGATATAAATCGCTGTTGTATAGATATATAATATACATATATATAATATTATTAGGAAAATATTCTCAGTATTTGAAAAAAAATATTTCTTAAAATTTGGCAAACATTTTTGAGGGGGGCTTAGTGGTTATCAGGGGAGGCTAAGCCCCTCCCCCGAATATCCGCCAATGGTGACGACGTGTGCACCCCACCATGTGCGCGAGACCAAATGCCTCTTCGTGCCCTACCCGTAACGACCTCGTAACATGTTCGCGCACTTTTTACCGTTTCGACAATCCGCGTGAGACGAACCCGTGTTTATGGACCATGGGTGATTCGATCGCGGCTATTCGGTTTTATAATATTGTTGTGTGACAATACGTGTTAAACCGCTAATTGAATACTCATATGCGTACGGATTATTGTTTTTCGCTCGAAATGGAAGGAAAATGAAAATAATAATGTTAAACGACCGTGTATCATCTATATATTATATCGACCCAGGGACTGCACACGTTTTTACGTATTTCACGTTGTCGTACACGTAAATATTGATTATATTACTCAACGAATGTTTTAAGTTACCGCATGTAAAATATTGTTGTTAATAATTTATCCGGACGATCACTAAACATTATACGTTAAGATTTTAAATTTTTTAAATTTAAATACTTTATACATTTAGATTGCTGTACTTGTTCGATTTATATTTTACCTGATAAAGTATATTTCTAATGGATTGTTCAGGGAAAAATTTGCTTTGACTCCTCATTAGCTGGTACAGGTTCTCTTTCATATATTCAAACACGAAGTAGAGAGTATCATTTTCTCTTATCACTTCTCTCAATTTTATCAGATTTGCATGGTTCAATTTTTTTAATGACTGAAAAATAAAAATTATAATATTTAATCATGATAATTAAATGTCAGTGCAGCGAGTACCTTGACTTCTCTCAGATTCATAGCTTCGTCCCAAGAATAATATTTTCTTTTCATTCTACAAAAATTAAACATATTTAAAAATACAGATATTTAAAAAATATTAATATTAATATTATAATGTAATATAATACAGTTAGTCAAACAAATATTGAAATATAATAAGTCTGCGTCTCAATAACTATTATTGTGTGTTTCCGCTTACCGTGGTCACATTGTATGGTATAAATAAGAATTCCATTAAAAGCAAATATTATTAAATTATATTTTTTAATATCATATACTTAGTTATAATATATTTTTGTTAATTTGATTTCAATATTAATTAATAATTATATTTATTATGTCTTTTAATAGTTAATCTAGAAATTTACTTTTTTTGTGTTCAGAAATTTAATATTTATCATTTTTATCAATTTTGTAGAAGTCCTATTTATACTGTCAATTGTACTTCGTATTTGTATTTAATAATATCTAATAACAATTAATCACGTGTCCAATAATATTTTACTTGTTTTATCATTAATTTAATATTATACGTTTAAGTAATGTTATATCGTTTAATACATAAGTGGTAAAAATATATTTTATAACTATCCCTTCTTACATATCACTACCTTTATTGAATGCATTGCATCCGCTGGCACAATAAACAACGATAGGTACGATAGGTACTATGTTTTATTTAAAAATTATAAAATCAATACTTTTATTTTTTTTTTTGTTTAATAATATAATGAAACATTAAAAGTTTATTACGCATAATAACATTATTTTAGTTTCTCCGACGTTTAATTACTCGTATATATTATAATTATTACGAAAGAGTGAAGAGATTGCGTGTAGGTCGTAGACAAGGGTACCTCACTTTATGTATATAAATTTAAAAAAAAAGAAGAATCATTTTTAATAGCTTTTTTTAACCCTTCATAGAGTTTAAACAACAGTTTGAATGTCAAGGGTACATTTTTATGGATTTCCTCTCATATATGCATATCGATGAAGCAATATCTATATGTAATGTATATTAAATTTGAAAAATAACATACGCTTTTTACAGAATTATCAACCATATTTTTCCTTGTGACAATAATATGAATAAACCCCTCATAGTACATCACTACTATACATAGGTTACGGTATTATTTCTATAATATTATTGTTCTTAATATCCTTTGGCGGAATCGGATTCCTTGAAGACGGTTAAACTTCAACGACTACTTACCGTTTATAATATTTAGTTACAAGATGGTTCAGCATTATGGCACATTAGTATGAACTAAATTATATTTGTTTGGTGGGTTTCCATTGATGGGTTTGTTTACACATTTGTGCGGTGATATTACTATCACAGTGACGAATGAATGCTGGTTTACCTAATATAGCCTTCTGTTGTTAAAAACGTTTTACTATTTATACCGATTTATTACAATAACTATTATAAGCTTTAGGTGTTTTGAACAATTACAATAGCTGATACTATGAAACCAATTTGTGATAGTTTGAAATGTCCATAACGACTTGTTTCGTGAAATGGGTGATTTGCAATGAAAAATTAAAATGTTATTCGAGCCGGTCAACGAATGAAAATACGATATAACTTATGGATACAATGTTTCCCTACCACGAAATGACACGAAAAATCAGAAAAAAAATTAGTATTGTCCCTGGGATAACGTGTTTGGACAATACTGTGCGTTAACCGGAATACCATGGGATGTGGCCGCACCGAGTGCAATAATTTCATCCGAGTGTACCTTTTAATGGCGACTTTTTCTCCGGTGTCAATGTTTTGTCCCAACACGACGGACCCGTACGTGCCGTCCCCGAGCTGATTCAACGTCATGTATCTGTTCATATTGGTCTGTTGTTATCCTTGCTGTTATCCCTTCATAACGAACACGCTCGACGTAAGCGTATGTGCGCGATACTTCCGCGACTCCGCGATCACGAGGACAAAAACAAGAGAAACGCGCAAAGACTTCGCAAGAGTTACACGATCGGAAAAAGAAACGAAGGGAAGACGTAAAAATGCGATATCGATTTGCGACGCACAGACGGATCGTACTGCAGTACTGTGCGGCAGGTTCGATGCATTCACGAACGGACTGTTCTGCTGCTCACGAACCAACCACCTGCACCCCGGTACGAGTGTACGCAAAATATTGTTGCTAGGATACAGATTTGTACAACCACAAGACCTATAGTCGTGTGGACGCTACACGCGCACCAAGAGCCATAACCAGACACAATCGATACGAATGCGTAAAATTAAAAACAATAACATCATCGGTTTCGTAAGTCCATCGCAATAACACGACCACTGCGGTGGTATTTATTTATGCGGTTGACCTATAAACACGTTTGTAGACGCGCGCACTACGTGATCCGCCCTCGTTTGTATAATGAATATAAGTCAGTCAACTTCCACTTCCGTATGATACCACATGCTATACGTGCAGGGGTGTGTTCATATGGTTACCAGTGAAAAATACGTATTTTGTATTTATAAATAAATTTGAGTCAGCCATAGCAAACCTCGGCTTTGATTTATTTCGTTTTTAATATTTTATTTATTTATTAAACGGGTAATTAAGTCGTTCATCGGTAAAACAAAATATGAATCAAAATATTTCTCACAGAAAGGTCTGTGAAACAACTGTCAATAAAATATTCATGGAACCAACGGCCGCCGAGAGTTGATAATATTATGGTACTTTCATGCAATTAAAAATAGATTTCCTGTGATAGTTATAATCTAATGTCCTATTCAAATTATCCACGCCTTAAACATGCCGTTATAGGTACGTGCCTGCACGTAAATACACCACAGAGTACGTGTGCGCACGTGTAAGTATGGTATAGTATACTATGTATTTATACCATATATTATAATACATGTAGAACACTTTAGCGTAAAGCTACTGTTATTACAAATGCTAATAACTCACTGGTCAGTATGTCGCTGTCCAATAGTGACGTGAAGAAAAATAAACCAAATTAAAAATCAACACATCCGATGCGAATGTAGATAAATATTTAATATGAAGTTTGGCTGTGTACTAATCAATCTGTAATCAATGTACGTATGAGCCGGATCATATTATTTACGGCCGCTTGCATATATACGAGTTGTGTGTGACCACAAAAAAATCAAGATATACAAGAGCACATGACGAAACATCTAATCCGAAAACGCTATTGCATTGTAATGAAATCGTTGTAAGTGCACATCTTCATTCAACCGTATCGTGATGATGTACAAGTCAATTGAAGTTTTTTAATGAAGCAAGGACTGTGATCGGTTTTTTTCCCTATGAACAACTTTTCGTGTTTTGTATCAGCACAAAATTATTATTTTAGCCTATAAACATTTTAATGGTAATTATTAATTACTAATTAACTATCAAAAATGAGTGACTTTTTCGACGGAGTATTGAACACTGATTTTTAGTTCATTGATCTGTTTTTCTATTAGCGCGTATGCAGCAGCAGGTGAATATCTGGATTTGATGACGACTAACGGACTACATGTTTAGTCGTATTTAGTCCTGAGGGCTATTCAGAAGCCGCGGAAGAATCAGGTGGACTTACCATCATCTCAATGTCAGATGAACCGTTGATGCCAACGCGTGTAATTATAAGTCACCATTAGGCCCGTTTCACATGGACGTCTTTGCGCAGTTTTTATTTTTATGATTTAATTGAATTAAAAATTCTTCCATGTTTAAATAGTGAACTAAAACTAACCAACAAGTTATAACTTTATACATATAATGTGTCTAAAATACACGCTTGTTGTCGCCACACCGTCGCGATATCCAGGTATATGCGATAATGAACTATTTTCGTTCTTCTAGAACGTTCTATCGCATATACCTCCACTCCCGCACCAACTCATTTTTATTGCACGGGACACCGGGACGATAGTGCGATATCGTTTTCCGAGTCTGTCGTATACAGTTCACACGGTCGTACGGCCAGGCGCGTAAGACGTGATCGCCTGCCGTCGCATACCGCCGCCTTCGTCGTGCGTGCCCATCGTGTGATCTGTCGTACCGTACACGGCTGTCAAGTGTAGGACGTCGTTTCGCTGCCGTCTCCAGTGCGTGTGCCGCTGACGAAAGTTCGAGTGTGCGCAGTTGAACGTGAGTGCCGCCGTTGTCCGTAGTGTCACGCCGCGGTGTGCGGATTCGCGTGAGTTGGTGCGAAATTGAGAAATACGTCTCGGTTTGTCTTGTCAGTGGTGTCGTGGTGGGCGTAGTAACCTCGTGAGATCCCCCCCCTCCTGGATTTATTGTATAGTTCCGGTCAGTGCTTGAATGCTGTCGTCCGTGCATCGAATGGGGCAACACTGCCGGAGGTGATATTCCAACAGCTGCTGACGTGGACTGGTGATATAACCGATTGTATTCACTATCATATATTTATATTATTATTTGTTTATTATACTGTTCAGTCAATTTTAATATTACGGCGGTGCTGAAGGCCCGTCATTATATATTTGAGTTGAGTGTTATTTTTATTCATTATACGTATTGGTCACCTTTTCCATATACCACATTGTACACTCGGCGTAAGCAGACGAGGGTGAGGTAACACCCCGTGTAAAGAGGTGGTCTGCGTCCGATTTAATTCCCTCTTTTACATAATGATTAATGAATGACAAATTAAAAATGACAACAAATGTAGAGGAATGACGACTATAGTCGGGCGAAGGTGGTTAATTGAAAAAAGACGAGCATAATGTATTTTATATTGTTATATTTCAGGGAATAGTGGCGTGGCGAACTCAAATATTTTCAGAAGCAAATATATTTTTCGATAACTGTCCGCTCGTCTACCTACCGCTTATCAATCTTCGGTTTATCCTACTGAATAATAACCCCATATAAAAATCAAAACAATACTCCTAAAACCTACTGTACCTAATAAGTTATTAGTAATAACTAACAACACTAGAGGCCTCTATGATGAATACCGTATTAAATTATTTATTTTTATTTCGCATATGATAGTCGGCTGACACTGTATTAAATGTATTGCTCGTTTATAACGCGTGTTTGCTGACTTTGTGTTAGTGGTTACTGAACACTAGCTTTCAATTATATCGTTATCGAAATATGTTTTTGTACGTTATTTTCCTGCATCCATAACTATAACGAAATTAAATTATTGTCCATCCACCGACCACGCGTCAGAAAACTGAGAGCCGACCACCTTTCGATTAACCCCTTCATCACCGTACTAGTACACTAATAACATTACTTGACCGATTGGTATAACGTATGACCCAACGATCTTGCTACCATACACGTAACGTGGCACATGAAAAATACCATCATAAAGGTATAAATGGTGTGATGTGCACGTGATGCTATATGACTAAGGAATGCGGGTTTCGAGGTGATGGACAGCAACGAGTATAACCGTCATAATGATTATGGCGTAACGTAAACGTACATTTATTCGAATAATTCAACGTCCATCCTTAAATCCGATTCCCCTATTTAATAACATAACATTTCTGATCAGGGTTAAAAGACATCTATTTTTACCTTTCATAGTTGCGAAAATATTCTAACAAGAAACCCACTACTTCTTATACTAGTTATATTTTTCTAAATATTTAAAGATTGCGATCAAAATATTTTTTCAATCTCAGGTAGGTTATTGAATGTCCTCCTCATCACTATTCACAAGTACTCAGGCATCTCTAACTAGATTCGCTGGAAGATCGAAGGCGTGCTGCTAACCTTAAATTTCTTAATAAATTATTAAATGGACAGATTGACTCATCTACTCTCTCTAATTCATTTTAAATGTTCCTCCTCGCTTCACTCGTCAACACACCATTTTTATTTTACCAACCTCCTCAAATAATTATGGTCTAAATAAACCACTTCGTCGTTGTATGATTATTACCAATTCGACCCCTCCTTTTCATTATCTTAAAAACCTATTTTTGGCATTGGTCTAATTCGTTTTTTTGTCCTGTATTACGAATTCATTGTGTAGTATATTCATTTCTAACATACCTGGAGTACATCACATTGTTTATATATTGTTTTAATTGTATTGTAATAAGTAAACCTCATAACACGATGAACAATATAAAAGCAAGCTGTATCTGCATTGTGATCGGCCACCTACAAGTAAAAAAGCTGATATACACGACAAAGAAATGCTCATTGTGTAGGAAGAAAGGTCTCTTTGGAATCAGGAAAATGGTTAAATGTTTGGGTAAGTCAAACATGTATGACTATGGATATGATATTGATATAAAAAACAAACATTTCTAAAAAATACAATTTGTTGATCAAAATCATTCTCACTCTATTTTTTGACGTACTCGTGGTATTCAGAAAAATACCATGCTCTAACCATAAATTGAAATTTTCATGTATGACAGCGTGCAAGTGCGTAATGCATAAAAAATGTTTTACGGTGGCCAAAATTCGGTTTGTGCGATCATCATCCGGTGATAAAAAGGTTGACAAACGATTCAGTAAAGATATCACTGCCTTGACCTCTTTTAACCACGTCCGCCAAACGGTCATCGTTGAAGACTGAATTATCGTGGCTGTGGAACGATGCAACTTCGGCAATATTTAAGATGAAAGTTGAATTGGAGCTTCGGGATAAGTATTACATTGAGTATTACAAGCTAGATATCAAAAAGGAGCTGTGGAATGACGTTTTGATGGATTTGATGCCGAAAGAAGAAATAAAAGGTCGAAGACGTGGTGGTGGCGACGTTTTTAATGTCGGAAATTGAAACAAGCTTACGCACCAAAGCTTATATTAATTCTTTTACTAAATTAATTAAGAGTCGGATTATGTAAAAATATATTTAAACATGTATATAGAAATATTATCACATATAATAGTATACATATAGTTTAAAAAAATTAAGGAAGCCAATGGCAAGCAATGTTCCAATGGACCACCGATCTAAGAATTAAAGACACCAGTAATATCGATTACTTAAAATATTTACCTGTTTGGTTCAATCAATATAACTAAAATAATTTGATTAAACTTAAAAATGTTTGTATTCTTATTTGTACCGGTAATATCACTAAAAACCTACTGTTAAAAGTTTTTTTTTAATTTACGGCAAAAACTAGTTTGAATGTCTATCAACTAAGAAGGTACATAATCGTTAATTTTATTTGTATAAGTTCTCAGTATACAAGGTATTTTTGAACATTTAATTATTATAAAATAATTTTTAAACTTGTGGGTAATACTAACTTTTAACACGTATTTTTTATTTTTAAACCTAAATTATTTATTTTGCTAAGGTTGGTTTATTATCATACTATGTAAACAGTGGCGTATTTAGAAACTTTTTAGAGTGGGGGGTGTCATGCCTAATATTGAAATAATTTTATAAATTAATATAAAATGTTCTTTATCAACTAATTGTTAGGTATTTTATTAACTTATTGAAATCAAACTATTGACAAACTACTATAACAAAATTACAAATTATATTATAAATTCTAGTTTTAGTTTTTATTTGTCAAATCATCAATAACTTTATCGGTTTGAAAGTCTAAATCTTGATGAATCGATAGTATGGCAAGGACATCAACATATCGACCGATAATTTCCTCACATCAGATTATTTATATACCATGTGTTTGTGAGTGCCGTGCGGTCGATTGCTATTATTATTATCCGATTACAATTTAATTATTAGCGATAGTAATATTTTTATATATATATATATATTTCATTGTACTTAAATACTATATTAAATAAACAAACTAAAATTATTATATTACTGCTATGTTTAAAATTTGTCGGTTTCAAATATTATTATTTTTTTTATTTTTTTTTGGGGTGGAAACCCCCAGCCCCCCCCCCCCCCCCTAAACCATAAATACACCACTGTCTATAAGATCATCATTATTCATTCATATTATACTTTTTTTATATTGTCATAGCTTTATAAGCCTCCACTCAAGTATTACTGAAATTTATGGCGTTCGTTCCAAACATTTTATCTGTTAAGTTTTCCAAAGCAATATACATCAGATAATTATTTAATTTATTTTATATTTGAAAAATTATTCATTAGCATATATTGTTTGTTTAAATGGTGCTTAAAAAAATATTTCTTTGTCGTTTAATGTGTATAATAGAATTTTTTTTATTAATTAACTTTAATAAACATGTCTAATATTGATAGATCTAAATTCACTCTTTATATTTCTTATATTTTTATTGCTTCGAATACTATTATAATTATTATTGTAAAAACACTTTTTCACAGTTGGATACTTGGCATAGAGCTATTGAGAAAATGTAGTTTGATTTTCATAGGTTTTGAATTTCCATAGTCGGTATTATATAAATCTATAAAAAAAAATGGGCCATTATAATAAATAAAGTTATTATTATTATATTTTTAATTTTATCTTATAATAATATTCACATCGTACTTTGTAATATTATTATAGTTCAACATATGTATTTAAATTAAATAATAAGTAAATACTACAGTTTTACTTCTAATGTAAAGCTTCAAATACAGTGTACGATTGATTTCAACTACGAATCATAAATTGTTAATTGTTAAATTGTGACTTTTGTAAATACTTATCAATGTTTTATTGTTTTAAAAATTATACTAGATTCTATTGCTTACTAATTTTGGTTAACTTTTTTTGTTTTTATTAAAAATTGACGTTTCCATAAGTTCCAATGTAACTATTATCAGCATTTGCTATTCCATAATTTTTCGTACTGAAATAATAATACAAATTATTTTTTTAGTTTTTACTATTTAATAATATCAGGTAATGTAAGAAAAATTAAACTTTCATCTAGGTAGAATTTTTTCTTTTGGAAATTTTACAACTTCATTTAAAAAAATAGAAATACAAAGAAAGAGTATACATAAATAAATAAATATTTATTTTTGTATATAATATTTATCACATTATAAAAATCATAACTATTAAAATTTTTGGAGGAAAGAAATATTATTGCGAAATCCTTTCAACTGTTGAATAAATATATTACCATGGGCTATCATTTCTGAAAGTGGTTCAACGAAATTGTTTTATAATGTAAAAAATGTATATAATTGTAATTGATTTATTGTACATTAAACATAATTCAAAGTGTTCTCGAAAAAATATGATCACTTTCTTTTGAAAAATTTTAATTTAATTTTGTTTATTTGTATATTCAATTAAATTAAACAAAATTATATTAGACAGATATTAAATGTATTTTATTCCAAAGTCATAGTGCTTATTAACGCGTTTCTTTGTTTTAAAGTAACGTTTTTAGATGATAAAGTAAATTTGTAATAACTACCTATACATTTAAATAATGTTTTAAAATCGTTTTACAATAATGTAAAATTTTTTTACTAATAACTATTAATATGTAGCAAAGGTGAATATAAGAATAGACTTTTGAAATATTCAAAAATAAGATACAATTAATGAAAATAAAAGTCAGTATTCATTAGGAATGGGTAAAATTGTTTGAACATCGATATTCGATGTATCGATACATCGATTCTTAAAATATCGATGTGTTCAATGTATAGGTGAAAACTATTGAAGTTTAAAAACATTGAAAAAAAATTTTTTCCATCTAGAGCTGCCATCTGTTGCACACCTTATTATAAGTACAGTGTACTATTTTCCCGATTCAATAATAAATTTAAGAGTTAAAATGTTATTTTTTAACTTATATTTTTTGAATATATATTAAATAATTACAATCAGGGCTCGTAAGTTCATATATTTACATGTCTTCATTGCTTCATCGGAAAATATGCTAATTAAAATAAAAATCCGTTTCGTTATAATGATAATAAAAATCTAAAGTTGAATAGAGCATGTTTTTGAATGTTTTGTGTGTATTGGCATATTTGGCATATAGTTGATATTTTTGAGTTATTAGCGCATATTATTTTATATAAATTCAGCAAATCGTTTTTCGTGGATGCCAAAAAAAAAAATTAAACCAATAAATTATTGAATTCATTCTTATTTACTTTTCCGATTTTAAAAAATTTTATTATTTTATCAATATTTTTATTTTTTTATGACATTACGTTTTATAAGATAAAAGCGAAAACCACGGAAACAATGTTATTGCGCATCACTACCACTCTCCTCCTATTGACGTGTCAACTGCAATCTATCTATTTTCGTCATAACATATGTTGTTTAATTATAATTTTAATAGAATGTAACCGAAGAAGAAATATAACTATTAAAAATATGAATGGATAATTCTTATTATTTTAAAAAATGCTTATACATTTCTTTTCGTACATAGTTAAGGATTTTTAATGCATTTTTTAGTGCATGAACTTACGAGTACAGATTATAACTGTATAATGTTTACTGTATAACGATCAGTGTTGGGAATAGATAATGCAAAATTTATCTAGATAAAGATGAAGATAATATGTCCACATTCATCTAGATAAAGATAATAGATAAAAAAAGTTAAAATATCTAGATAAAGATAAAAGATAATTTCATTTTTATCTATATAAAAAAAAAGATATTTTCAAAAAATTTTATTTCTTGGTCAATATTTCATATTTGTAATAATATCTATGAAAACTCAATTATAATCATTATTATCAATAAGTATCTAGTTGTTTAATGTTTATTGTAGTAATATAGTGTATCATTAAGCAGTAATTATATACAATGTATAATATTTAATGATAGTTAATTACTAAAATGTTACACAAAAAAAAAAAATAAAAATTGCTTTGTACGTATCAGGAAGAATACAAAATAAAATATAAAAAATTATTTTAAGTAAACAATATTGTTTTCCATATAATCTTAATTTGATGATTTTCATTATTCTATAAGTAGTTACAACTTTACGGGTTCCAAGAGTGAAGTATTAACTATTCAGCGTATGATTTACATGTATTTACTAAAATCAAATACTTACTATATTTGGAACTTCCGTGGAAAAATAAGAAATTAAGTTTGAAAATATCAAAAATATTTTTCACGACATGAAAATACAAACAAAATGTTATACCAAGAAATAATAATTGATTATTAATAATACACGAATTATGATTATAAATACAAAATCTATATATATAAAAGAAAGTCGGGTTAGTTACAGAATTTATAATTCAAGAACGGCTGGACCGATTTTCATGATCTCTGATTTGTTGGATTCGTCTCCGTACAAGAGTAAAAATAACCCTAATCTTTGCAAGAATACAGACAATTATCTAGATAAGATAAAAGATGACAAAAAATCTACCTAGATAATTTATCTAGATAAGTCCCAACACTGATAACGATTGTTATAAACTGTATACTAAAATAATATAAACAAAAAAAATCGAACATTTTGAACATAAACATCGATGTTGAATCGATTAATCGAAATCAAATCATCGATACATAGAGCTAAAACATTTATGTTTTTTGACCACCCCTAGTTTACATAGACATTAAATGAAAAAAAAAAAATAACGTGAGGTTGAGGGAAAATATTTTGAAAACATATTCTGAATTCAATAATAACGCGTGCCTACGAGTAAATTTGTTCAAAATTAATCAAATTAAGTAATAAAAAAAAATTGGTTTGTATTATTGGAATAAAATGTTATTGTAACAAAAAAGGGAATAATCGATATATTGAATTATATAAACGTGGTCTACGTGGTTAATTACTATTTGATGTTATAGCATTAATAATGAACAAAACTTAAAGAGTTTTTACTTTTTTTGATAATTATTTCCATTGAAATATCTAAACAATCTGAAATTCTTAAATAGCCAACCCAGCCAACCCCATCCACTGGACACATCAGATTCTTCATATTCTGGTGATAAAGTTGATACCATTAAATTTCCCATTGTTTTATTGAATCCTGCTATTTTTTTTTGTACTGATAATTTTTCCTTTTCTGATAATTTTTTCCATCCTTTCAATCCGGTATAAATACCAGTAGACGTTTCTGTTTAAATAAAAATAAAATACACATAATGATAAACGTTAACGTAAGAATAATAACATACTATATTTGAAATAATCATTATAATTGTGAATTTACAATCAGAATCTATGTGATTGTCGATATTAAATTCTAAAAAGCTGAGTACAAAATTCTGTGTTTGTGTTTGATAATTTATTCTGAGTTATTTAAAAAATAAAAAATAATTTTATTATCAGTTAATTTTTGAGAGCCAACGTAAAGGGCTCACCAAAAATGAATATTTTTTATATTATTTTTTTAATATAAATACTATTATTAGTATTATTATTGTCGTTTTATATATTTTAAGAATATTAGAATATTTACTTAAAATTCGATCACCACCATAGAAAATTTCATATTCTCCATTATTCACGAAGGTCCTTCCGTTAGTTGTAAAGGTGTTTGAATTCACGGGCAGATTACTATTACCAAATAAGTAATTGTTCCCGAAAATATTCCCTAAAAAGTTAAAGACATAGCAAATAATAAACGTTAACCGTGAATTATTAAAAAAAAAATTTCTAAATTTTACTTAATGCATTTACCTTAAGTTTTATTTTACTAAAAGATTTATTACAATCAAATATTTATTTAAAGTTCTTAACCGGATCAAAAGGGAACTCATTTATCACGAATTTTTGCAACTCAATTAATATTATACGATGAATAAAGTATATATATAATCATATTTTTGTTAAAAGATTTTAAGAAAGCTGGTTTAAAATATAAATATAAAATTATAGCTTATCAAATATGTAAATTAAACGTTACAAATAAAAAAAAAATAACAATGCACTTGTATTTATTTAAAAAATTTTCAAGCATAAAACTGGGTTAACACTCAAAATGAAAGAACACTTACATGGTCAAGAAAAATAATTATAACTGTTGGTTTCTTGTAAATGAAATTGTGAAAAATATAAATTAACTAGGACTCATCATTGTCACAAATTTATTTGTAATTTATACAAAATTACTGTAATTGCCTTATAATCAATTTTTCTAGCTACAAGACATCAAAGTTGATTATTTATCTAAAGTAATATTTTTTGTTAAAATTGATAATTTATTATTATAATAATAATAGTTATAATTTATAGTTAGTAATATACTATTATAAATTATTTTTATTATTTCCAATTGCTATTTCAAATTATACTTTTAGTTATATACTTATATACGAACTTTATGTATTCTACTTCCAATTATTAATCAATATAATTCCAGATAAATTACTGATCAAGTCGAAAAATGAATTATTTGAAATATAACCCCGGCAATGTTTTGATGTACGAATAACTGGTACTACATAAAGATAAACATTGTTATAACAATTCATAATTCATTCATAATTAAAAATGATTCATTAGCGGTCTCCCATATTTAATAAAAACTTTGTAATTATTGTTATCAGTGTACACATTATGACATTATTATTATTATTATTTTCATTTTAATTCTTACGATTTAATATAGGTATTCCAATAAATTCTTTAATTTGATAAAAATACATGCTGTAAATTCTACTACTAATAAGTACACTTATATTTTACCAAAACTAAAAATTTCTAACATCTTTATTTCAATTTGGTTATTATAATTTAATATTAACTGTAGTAAATAAGTTATTTATTAATAAACGCTATTTCATTTCCCAACTTATTATTCGTATTTACGTATTTGAGTAAATAAATGATTTAACGCTTATAACTTATGTTTATTATTGTTTTGATGTATTGTTTATTAGATTAAAAATTTATGAGTGCTGATTAAATTAGCGGTTTTCAATGGGTAAAACACGATTATGTACGTTCGTTATCGGCAATACCTTTTTAAGCTACATGATTCCGTACGATTTTACTTGATTTTAGCTGATTCTACACGATTGCGTATGAAGTTTTAAACGTTGGTGCCAATTTTCATATCGGTATTGGTGTATATCATATGCCTATACGAACTTTTAAAACTTAATAAATACTTTGTATTTTATTGCTTATATTACCTATGTTTATTGTTAATTATATTAATAATATATCAGATATAACGAAATTTCATTATTTCTATTACATTATACGGTATTTTCCGAGTTTCAGTATAAGCAGTAAATTATATATGTCAAGGAACTCAAATTTAAGCATTTTCAAATAATATACTAACAATAATTTCATTCACATAAAAAACTGTCGATTTTATTTAATTACTTTTCTTTTATTTTGTTATCTTTATTTTATTTATTATTTTATTATTAATTTTTTTTATGAACTATTATAGAACTGTTATATTTATTGTTTCTGTCTATATTTATTAGAACTGTTCGTATATGTTTATTGTTTATGTTTATATTTATTGTTTATGTTTTTTATTATTTATTTTTTTTTGTTGATCTCTAATATTTTTACTATTATTAGTGAAATTAGTAAATTTGACAAAGGGTTGCATACAATTTCATACGCAATCCTGTTTATTTATTTTTCTTACCCACCTTTTTGTTTCTCATCTAAAAACGTACGCAATCGTGTTACCAAAAAGGACAAACGTACACAATCTTATTCTACCATTTTCAATATATATAAAAATGATAGTATCAATGTAAATAAAATTGATAGTTTTACTATTTCGAACAAAAAAATCCTAGTATTTTTTTAAAATTAAATATCAATTATTATTATTATTATTATTTATAAACTCAATGTGAATTTAATTATTTTTAAATTTTATTATTTTATTGTATTTGTACGATAGATATTTAGTTTAAGCTGATAAAATTTAAAAAACTATTGGGGGACTATTATAATATTTTTGTTGGTTTGAATTCAGCCTAAGTAAAAAAGTTCGTCTCACCCTTCATGGAATTGACCTGAAGACGTTCCCCGGTACATGTGCATGTTACGTATAATATAATATATCCGGAAAATATATGAATATTAATATATATTCGAATTATGGATATCCAAATTAATTTTATCCGGATTTTTAAATATCCGAGCATTCGGATAGTTCAAATAGTTCCAATATTAATATTTATAGATGTATTTACTACAAATATTTAACCAATTACCGTTAGTGTTGGAGTTCTCAAAAGATACAGATGATGATTTTCTAACGCTGAAAATAACAACATACGATATTAGATAATAATTTGCATAAAATAAATAATATAAGACTTAATTCTTCATTAGAAAATTCCATTATTGCTGTTGACGCACATTTTATCTTTTATATCTAAATATATCATATCTATATACGCTTGTAGATTATTGCGGACTGCTCGGTCAGTGCCACGATGATAGTCGGTAGTGTATGTGCTCCACCTGCTTCGAAGCAATAGGCCATATCAATGTGATCTTTATTACGAATAAAGCGAGTATATAATATAAAAAAAAAATTGAGTTTTTCATACAGTCCATATTCTCAATGTCAACAATTACACTTTACCCGATAGAGCAACTCACTTGACCCGCCACCTGAAGTATTTAATTTCTTTTTTGTATCTAAGACAATATTTATACATTTTGTCAACGATCTAACTGTCTACAAATGGATAATCTGTACGTTTAATAAATTTAACAATTGAGCCGAATACAATAATAATCCAATACAACCATTTAGTCCGCATTCCGGATTTTCAAATTTGTTATTAATTAAATAATTTTTTTTTTCTTTATTACTGTAGTATAATAAACATATACAACTTCCACAGCTGGAATTACTGAAAAAGCAATAAAAAAAGCAAAAAAAAAAAACATTTACACAAAAAAAAGTCAAAAAAAGCAAAAATAAATTGGTTTATTTGGGAACAGAAAGACGTGAAACGAATTTATATTTAAAAATTAGAGTTCTATCTCATATATAAAAAAAAGAAGCATTTCCTTTAAAATCTGAGCCCTATTTATGTCCTGTATTGATGCTATGTGCACTTAATGTGACTTCATAAAAATTCGTTGCCATTTATTTTCGACTTAGAACTTATATCTTACTTAAATGAAATATTTCAATTTATTTTCTCTGTACTAAAATTACATTTAAAGATCTTTACAAATCAAAACCTATCTACAAATTTTCAAACTGTCAAGATTATGGATACTTAAAGGCGTATTATGGCTATTCGCCAGTCTACGTACGCTGCGTTACTTATCACTCATCTGCCTACTCTACATTTTGGGATGAACCTCTACGATATATACTCTGTTAAAAAACTATCCAATGGATTACAAATATTGTATATATATATAATGTTCTACAACGCCGTAAGAAACACAACTCATATAACACTTAGTTTATATATATATATATATTTTTTTTTCTATAAAACAATTCTTATCTTTAGTTTAATGATGTAAAATATTACCACTCATTAAGTTGCTCCCTCACGTACCATACACCAGCTCTATCAAAAACTTATACAAGGATAATATCCGGCCAATCTACTCAGCATACTTCACTATCATAAGAACACAATTCTTCACCACCTACTGAACCAAATTTAAATTTTCTTATGTCAAGCTTCGTAAATAATTTCAAAATTTTAACATATTTTTTAACTTTACTATTCACGAAAATAATAACCAGTTTATTAGAAAAATCTAAATTAATAACTCAGACACAAATAATTCACTCTTGATTTTGCAGTTGAATGCAAATTGTCTCAACAATTATTGAAAGAACATTAAAGAACTCCAAACGATTTTATTATTTTACTACTATTCATTATTATAATTTTAATATTATTTTATGATAAATTGATATTGTGTTTATAACCGAAAGTACTAGGGGGAATTTCATAACTAATTAAATAGTCCTTATTTTTTAAAATTCTCCTAATTATAATTATGATCTTATCCAATCTTACTCCAATATGTTTAAATCGAATACCATACCCATTATGATTAGAGTGTTTTACTTCTCTCTTCATTATAATACAACTAAACCAATACATTACGATTATTTTAGAACAATCAAAAATAATTTTACATTGGTGGTGATTTCAACGCCAAGCTTTAGAGTTGAGTTTGTAGTGATTAACCTTTATAGAATTTTAATATACAACCTTAGAAACGAAGATTATATTTTTTAGAATATGGTGTAGAGATCTGCTTAGAATATTTTTTTTAATTTTTTTATTATCTTTCTCTTCTTTCTCTATCAAATCGTAGACTAAATGTTTTTTATTTTAATTTATACTCAAGTTAAGTGTTACTAAATAGTTACTTCTTAATTCCAAAATTATCCTGTTATATATTTATTTATATTACATATATAATATATATATATACAAACTGTACTCTATATATAAATTCGAACAATTTTATATTACTTAGTATCTAAACAAAAAAGTCTTACTTTTTCTTGTCCTGTAGATTATTATTGTTTCTCTGGTTATTTCCAGGGTTAAGAATATTATCCTTTAGTTTTCCTGATTTTTTTGGACTAACAATTTGATTCGATTCATTAGATCCGTTAGATGCCTTATATTCTGATGATTCAGGTGATTGTGATAGTTCAAATGATTTTGATGATTCAGGGGACTCTGATGATTCAAGTGATTCCATGGAATTTTTCATTTCTTTATCGAATCCTGCTATTTTTTTCTGGACTGATAATTTTTCCTTTTCTGATAATTTTTTCCATCCTTTCAATCTAGTATAAATACCAGTAGGCGTTTCTGTTTAAATAAAAATAAAATATACATAATGATAAACGTTAACGTTAGAATAATTACAGACTATATTTGAAGTGATCATCATAATTGTGAATTTACCATCAAAATCTACCTAATGGTCGAAATTAAATTCTAAAAAGGCTGAGTACAAAAGCCAACCTGAAGGGCTTACCAAAAATGAATATTTTCTATTATTTTTTTTTTTTTTAATATAAATACTATTATTATTATTTTTGGCATTTTATACTTATTAAAAACATGAAAATATTTACTTAAGGTTTTATCACCACCATGGAAAATTTCATATTCTCCATTATTCACGAAGGTCCTTCCGTTAGTTGTAAAGGTGTTTGAATTCACGGGCAGATTACTATTACCAAATATGTTATAGTTCCCGAGAACACTCCCTAAAAAGTTAAAAACATGGTAAATAATAAACCTCAATAGTGAATTATTGTTAAAAAAAATATGAATGTAAAATTTAATTAAACTCTATTTTTAAATTAATTATCTTAAGTTTTATTTCGTTATGAATCTTATTCCAATACATTTTTTATTTAAAGTTCTCGACCGGACCAAAAAGGAAATGATTTATAACGAAGTTTTGCAATAAATTAATATTAGACGATGAATATAGTATTTGTGTGATTATATTTTTGTAAAAAGATTCAAGAAAACTGGTATAATATATATATATATAAAATGTGCAAATTTAACGTTACACCTTAAAAAAAAAAAAAAATAGGTAAGTACACTTATATTCATGTGACCATTTTTCAAGTATAAAACTGGGTTGACATTCAAAATTAACGAATACTTACATTATTAAAAGTTTTAAAACAAAAATAATTATAACTGCTCGTCTCTTATTAAATTTTATTGTTAGTGAAAAATATAAATTAATTAAAAATCACATTATCATTATCTCATAAGCTACTTGTAGTTTTTAGAAAATTACCATAGTTGCCTTATAATCAATTTTTTAACTACAAAATATTAAACTGGATTATTTATCTAAAGTAATATTGGTTTTTTAAAATTGAACATTATTTCTAATTACTAATTCAAATTATACTTTTGATTATATTCTATATATGTATTCAATTTATATTCTAATTCTAATTATTAATCAATATAAATTAACTAATTAATAAACAACTGTCATTAATGTGAAAAAAGGAATTTATGATCAGGTTAAATTTAAAAAATTAAAAACTGACAATCACCTATGACTATTTAGCTTTATGTATTATTGTTTACTGTACTATTATACGTACTTTTCTTCACAACAAAAACGGTTAAGTTAGTTAAAAATGTTAGTTCAATATTTGTGACGGTAGAATTTAATATCGTCGTACGTGATTTAGATAAAAATATAAGGCACAGTTAATAATAATAATAATAATAATAATAATAATTTACAGTTGTACTTAATCTATTTTATGCATTTTATTATATTACCTTTATTTTTACCAGTGTTTGATTTTTTATTCAATTTGGAATTTTCATTTTCATCCTTAATCGGAGACCTGAAATATGATTTTTCTTTAATTTAAATATTAAAAAATAAATGTTTTTAAAGTCACCGTACGAGGACACTGATAATGCAATGCATATGACAAAAAAAAATTTAACGAATTTCATTTCAATTGTGAAGAAAATTCCAAAAACTTATATAATTTCTGTTATTCAAATTTAAAAATTAGGCAAGAATACTACTGACGGATAAGTGAAAACAAATTTCTGTTTATATACGAATCGTTATGTATAATTACTTAGAATTTCACGTGTTAATTGAATTGGTAACAGCTATTGATTTATATGCAAAATAATGAATCAACAGTATTATAATGAACAAAATATTGTCAGCAAGTCAGTTGAAGTCCCGAATATCATCTAATTAGAATATATTTTAACGTGTCGCAGGTGTTTAATATAATAGAATTTTAGGTTCTGAGTGAAACGAGTTATGTGTTAGTTTTACCATGATATATGTGTTTTTATTTTTACCATGTTATGTGTGTTTTTGTTTTTATGTCTGTGAACACGGTTTTAACCAGAAGTTTTTTTGAATAATTGAGGAAAATAGAGAAAAAATTTCAGAAAATTTTAATTTCAATAGAGAAACATTCATCGTCAACCATCAATTATTTTGTCAAGCACTATTTCTTTATTGTACGTATATATGTGTACACGATTTTTTACAGAAAGATTATTCAGATCATCACAATTCTAAATAATTTTTGATAGGAATTTTAGTTTAGTTTGTAACGTAACAAAACGGTACCCTTTGCCTTTTGTATTTTATTTACATCATTAAATTTAATTATTTAAAGCGTTATTATGGGTCTAGTTCGTTTCGCCGCGATAATTTTGCCGTCAGACTATCCGCTGAAATCGTTTCGCCACCATTCTATTTTTGTTTTCATAAAAAGTCAAAAAAATAATTTTGGTTAGCCACGGATTTTCGAATTTCGGTACATTGTTTCTCACACATTGTTCTTACTCGTGTGAAAAAATCTCAAATATTTGCAATGACAATTTTTAAAAATATGCGTTTGAATTTTAAATGTTGATAAAAATCACAAAATATGCCTATTTATGGTAGTTAAAAGTTGTAATGAGATAGCGCCACTCGTTGAATGTTGCATATATCACGCGCCTGTGCGTGCGCAAGGCATCGGTTTGTCGGCCGCTCGGCACTGTGAAATTGACAGTAGAGCGCGCTGAATTATTACTCGTACTGGGAATGAATGGTGGCCGTTAACCTACGACATTGTTAGTCACTGGACAGAATATGTGTGAAGTGAGCAAACCTTTCTGACATTCAAGATAGAATTATACACATGTAGGTCTGAAACCATAGAATGAAGTTAAAGGAAGAGAACGAGAAAATAGGATACGAATGATTCAAGCGTTGATACTAAGCTATTACTCGCAACGGGAAGAAATAGGGCTGGTACGCTACGATTGTGGCATATTCCGACCGCTGAGCTGAAGAGGCCATGATGAGTATGATTTTCACACCGGAACACAGCTTTCGTTTTGAAACCATTAAGCTTGTGGTCATTACTGTGCATGAGGTCTGCCACAGCATCACTAAACTATGGAGACCGTTTACACCGCTATCGTCATCTATTAACTGTACTATCAATATCCTGTTAACACCCAACAGCAGTGTGACGTGGTTCCCGCTGTGGTGCAGGTACATTAAGCACACCACTAATGCGGAGCCGCGCCCGCTCTTTACCCAATTTCAACCCGGGCAACGACAACACCGTTTCCGATACTATCCACCAACCCGAAAAACCGGACAGAGGTAGGAAAAGTTATGGGAACCGGTGGCAACGTACCGACCGGTTACCTCAAGTCTCTAACTTTTCGCTCGTGACCGTCGTGGAAGCCAGACCGTCGTCGTCGTCTTTTTCACCACCGTCACCGAAGCACACCCGCAACAGGTTTTCACCTTATTTTTTTTGTAAATTGTGAAATACACTTTTTCAAACATATTTTTGGTTTTTTTTTTTTTTTTATGATTGACAAATCCCTAATAAACAACTGAATCTTGACCGGCCACCTCATCGAGAAACCATCCCAAACAAGCTGAGACCGTGTCAAGTGTAGTCACAGTGAGTCTTATAAATATTACTACCTACTACTTGTATATGGAATACGATTTATCCGCCTACACTAACAATGGTTAGTAACTATATATGTATATATGTATTATATTTATATATATGTATTTAAGTATGCCGTTTCCAGTATTATATGTGATATTTGTTACTTAAAAGATATTATTATTATTATTATTATGTAATTTTAATAAAATAGAGTACGTGTTTATGACCAAAACAAAAAATTGTTCTTTGAGTTCATAAACAATCGTTACAAAGTTGATAAACATTTTAATATGTATTAAAAATATAAAATAATATAATAGAGAAGTTGCTCTTTTGTATCAACTTTCTTAAGTTTTTCCCGTATGTTTTCGATTACTCTAAAGATACCATGTGCGAGATATGTTAGGTAACTATTTTATTCTTTAATTTTAGAGTACAGAGATTGAAGTGTTCGTCCAACTTTCAACATGTATAGCACGGCATCGGTCACAAACAATAGAACATTATCATGACGAATTCTGTTTGGCTAGAGAACAAACATTTAATGATCAAAATGTTTTATTATCGTCGAATTATTAGCTTTTTCCCAAATTTCGGCTGTTGGTAATTTTTTCCCGTTGCGTCGGTATTTAAAGTTCCTATTATAATGTTAGCTACACATCTTCCCTCAGAGTCGGTTGTTTCGTCGATCGACACCCTTTTTCATAGTTTCTTCATATATGTCGTTGACATAAATTTTGCATAATGCCGAGTCTAGGGTTACCACACGTCCCAGTTTGGCCTTGACAGTACCGGTATTGAGTATGGCGTCCCGGTGTTCCGATAATGTCTTTCGGGACAACATATTGTCCCAAAATGAGACTTCAATAATTTCTCTTATCTTTTATTAGATATTTGGAGGGTAGACGGGAATAATGTGATATGTAATATTTTTTCGGATATGTTTTTGCGAGATAACGTCCTGAATGAATGAAGCAATCTATTTTAAAAATCGTAAAATTGTTAAAATATTTTTATGGCGCACAATTATCGCGTACAAACTTCACTGTTCAAAATAAGTTGACACGCCAAGCGACGTGCGGATATCACGATCGTGCAACATACATTTGAAATAATTTTGTTTAAGTTTAATTCATAAATGAACACAGTTCACAAAATAATAAAATTATGGTCGTTATAAAAAAAATAGACTAATATGTAAGAACATGCTACGTGCGTTCCAGACATGGTCGTCTCAAGGTATAGGCGAACTAGACACCTGCCTAGAGCGACACTTTAGTAGGGGTGGCATTTTCGAATAAGACTCAAACATTTTTTTAGTTCAATCGGTGTTTTAAATATTTAAATATAAAATAAAATAAAATAAATATAAAAATATTGAAATCAATTCATTCGTGAAAACCACTTACCTATACGATACAATAATATTGTCTAAAGTTATTATATTACAACCTACGCTGGGCGTTTTCGATTATTCCAAAAATATAAATAACCACACAATTACTTCTGCGATGTTCGACGGTCGCGATAGTGATGGTTTTTGAGTAATAATTATAGAAATAATTTTTAAGTCGGACGAAGGGCTAAGTTAAAATAAAAACTCAATTTTTTTTTTTAGAGGTGGCAAAATTTGATTTTGCCTAGTGCACTATTTTTGCTTGGGCTGGCCCTGGTTCCAGATAACATTTAAATTAATTTACAGTAGATTTTTCGGTTTTAATCGTTCCTGTAAAATTTACAAATTACTACATTACTACAAGTTGAATAAACGACAAAATCTATTTTTAAATTTTTTCCCAACTCTGAGATGCTAATTTTTGTTTAATAAGTTCTTCGTATTTTCGTTCCGTAGACCGTCACCATAGTTTTAGTTATCACTAAACGGATCAACCATTTATTATTTAATATTTTGTCAGTTGTACTGAACTATTCAGTAATCACTAGACACTATAATAATGTTGTAGTATTGACGACTGTGTTTGTCGTGCGATATTTCGTGAAAACAGTGCGATATGGCCCCAAAACGCCTATGTAAATTTAACGAAACTTTTCAAAGTAAATTTAAATTTATTAAAACGGTTGAAGCAGATAACAACTATGATGTTTAATGTACAATTTGTTTAAGTTCGTTTTCGGTTAGCCATGGTAGGCGATCTGATATAAATGATCATCTCAAAACAAAAGAAACATGGAACATACAAAAATGCTATCAATAGCTCGGTACGTACATTTTTTATTCCATTAAAACCAGATGAAAATGCGTTAAAACTTGCGTGTAAAGAAGTTTTATTTGTTTACCACACAATTGTAAATAGTCAAAGTTTCAACTCTATGACTTGTACTTCTCAATTAATCAGAAAAATGTTGAAAAAAAATTTACTGCTTCCCGAACTAAAACTAGAGATATTGCAGTAAATGTTATTGCACCGTATACTGTACAATTAATGAAAACTGAATTAGATAAAGCTAAATTTGTTTCAATTATTGTAGACACATCGGATCATTAAATTATTAAGTTAGTGCTTATAATTGTGCGTTATTTTTTGACTACTGCAGACGTAAGAACAACATTCTTGAATTTTCCAATTTACCTGGAGAAATTGCAAAATTAATACTTAATCATGTTATTAATAATTTTAATCTTAAAAACAGCTTTTCGGCCGACAATACAAATACTAATTTTGAAGGAATTCTTAGACATGGTAAAAATAATGTTTTTATTAAGTTGAAAAATCATTAGATTGAAATATACTTGATATAGAATGTTTTGCACACATAATTTATAACGCTATATAACAAGCTGCAGATTTACTTCCAATTGATGTCGAAAGCATTGTTTGCAAAATATATGGATACTTTCATAAATATATACTGTTCGTGTAGAAAGTTTAAAAGAGCTTTGGGATATTACAAATATACAATATAATAATTTGTTATCGCATTCAAAAACTATGTGGCTTTCATTATATCCAGCTATAAACAGAATTATATCTATTTATAGTGTGTTAAAATCGTATTTCTCGTCTTAAAATACATGTCCAACTGTCCTAAAATGTTTATTTGAAAATGAAACTTCTTTTTTGTGGTTAAAATTTGTATCATGCAAACTAAAGACTATTACTTGTTACATTAAGAAAATTGAGAGACAATATTTATCAGCTATTGAAATTCTGATGCTTGTTGAAAATGTATTAAATGTAATTAAGAATAAAAGAGAAGAAAAATTGTTGACAACTGAAGTTGAAAACTTATTAAAAGATATTGAAGAAGAAGGACATATAACTAAACGATATTTTGGTAGTAAATGTGATCGTTTTTATGAAATTTGCCATGATTACATTTACAATTAGTCAGAATCGAACCATCATAATTCCGAATTAAAAGACTTGTTTTAGTATTGAAGTATGAAATAATCTACTTCTTGTGTTAGTGTATCTACTACCCTACTAGGTATGTTTAGCATTAAAATCTCTACCTATTATAAAAAAGCTACCGAGACTTTGGAAAAATGATTGCAATTTGGGTTCTGTGATTTGTTGGCCTAGAGGAAAGTAAGCTGATGAGATTGTAACGTTTAAATGATTTATTTTTATTTTGATATTTACCGCTTGTAGATATGGTTTAGTGATATTTTACATTTGATTATAAAAAAGTGACGATTTTATTATTATTGGAGAACCCCATGGAATGTACCATCAGGATGGTCAGCTCTAATAGTTAAATAGCCATTGAATTTTACGTTTACACATTTTAATAGGTGTGTTTCAGTAATGAGGGCTATATTTATGTTTTTATTGTGGATAAGGTAGAAAAATTTATTACTATGTTGTTTTAATCCATTGGGGCATTCCAAAGGAATATTGATAAAGAGGAATGATTGATTGGGTTTGAGGTCATTTTTTATCTAGGAATTTATCGATTACTTTTATAAGTAGTGATATGAGAAGAGTAATTAGTGATTTTAGTTCGTTTATAGATGATGTAAGTTGAGTAGATAGGTTTAGAATGGGTGTTTTTTGATTTTCTGAGGTAATGCTATGACTGAGGTGGAATAGTACATTATTATTTTCTTGGTATCTGATATTATTGTTGAGATGATTTTTCTTTGCTTGAGAAGAATGGCGGTTTCGAAGATTTTGAATGTTCCTGAGAGAAAGGTAACCTCTATAATTCGCTGAATGGTCACCAAAACAAAGCGCACATTTCACTGGAAGGTCCTTGCTTTTTGTACAGATGTTTGAGGAATATTGATCGCCACAACGAACGCAACGAGGTTTTTCAAGTTACTTGCACATAGTAATTGACTAATGAAATAACGCTTAAAGGCTCATGATCTATTACCACAGTCTAAAATGGCAAATTTCACTTATTAATGATTTCTTGAAGCCCAACTACCCGCTTTTAGAGGTTGGACAGTTACCCAACCTGGGTATAGGTTTCAACGCATCTGATTCGTATCGTCAATAAGTAAGTATTGAAAATATGAAATTATGAAATTTCTTTATGTTTTGGGCTTTTAAAACTTAGTGATTACTAAATCCCGGATTTTGAGGCAAAACTTATTGTTGAATATGAACATAAAAGTAAAAAAATATGGAAAAAAAATCATAACAAATATATTACATCGTATAAACTATTACAATTCAATATTATTTACAAACTACGAGATAGGTAATTATTAATCAATTATATATTAATTTGGAATAAATATCATAACAAAATATATAATTATAATATAAAAATGAATCGCTGAGTGTGTTGCTAAGCGCAAATTTCGAGAGCAGCTAAACCGATTTCGCTAATTCTTTTTTTATAATATTCCTTGAAGTACGAGGATGGTTCTTACGGAGAGAAAAATTTAAAAAATTACCTGAAAAAGTCTGAAATCAACACTTCTATATTTCCACACAAAAGATTCGTAATAATACTTAAAAGTCAATTAAAAATAGATTAGTAAAATGTATTACTTAAACATTTAGAAATAAAACTTTTACCTTTATTTGAATCATCTATTTTAAAATAATTTAGTAAACTATTATTCAACATACAAATTCAGATTCCTTCAGATTGTCACAACCACAATAGTTTATATTATTTTTATAACAAACTTTTTAAAAGAGTGATCGGTAAAAGATATATCGTCATATATTTTGCGGGATGAATTTTCAAGCGCTAATTGCATTGAAAAGTTTAAAAATTCAT
>NW_020273513.1:0-6697 GCF_003268045.1 Sipha flava
CACCGCTACACTCCGACCGAACCGCGCCGTCCTCGCTGCTTACCGCGTATAATCTTGATCGCCATTGCTACATGTGTACTTTTCGTACATACATTGTTTTAACAATAGTAAATACCCTCCGTATGTTTATTATGAATACATCAATATATTATACACACACTACAATAATTTTATTTATTTGTTACACGTCAAATAATGAAAGTTTTGCGTATAAAACAACGAACAATATACTATTTTAATACTAAATATGTATGTAGTTTATTTTTGTAAGTTACCTTCGAGATCGTTTTCAATATTAGAGGTAAAAATATTGGGTGCAAAACAGCACGATCAGTCATCAGCAAAATGTAATACGTACTCATAATTAGTTGCATAGATTTAAAAAATAATGATTAACTCTTGGTAATTACCATTTATTTTTCAATATGTTTGCAAACATATCAACTGAGATTGGCAACGTGATTCCGTCCACACGCGATTGCCAATATTTTAACAAAAATGGGTGTGTGCATGTGTGTGTAATATTATTGGAGGGGTCGAGAATACCTATATACACTCGTATAGTGTATATCCATTGTCCCAGTCTCGAAGGATGTAAAAAACGCATTTTCTACAGAGACCACACATTGATTATAATTAAAGGGCTACGGGAAAAATGATAATAATCAAAAAAATAAATACATCATTTTGTAATTTGTTATAAACTAATTATAATACAAAATATAAATAAAATTTGTTGCCGATCCTGGACGGAAACGCTACAGTAAAAAATACTAAAAACACAAAAAATATAAAACTTACAATTTCTTTTAAAGATCTAATTAAAACAAAAATATTTACACATATAAAAAAACAAGTATTTACGTGAAGATTCATGTCTCACGTTAAAAACTGTCGAGCTCGTGGATGGCAAAATAGCTCGCACAATTTTCGAGTGACCGCGTTGGTTCCGCCAGCGCACGTACATCGGTACGGTAACTATGGCAACCATGATGACCAGCCACAGGCCGATGGACCAGCGAAATGTGTTCCGGCGGTCCCATTCATCCATGCAGCGCTCGAAAAGGGCCGTCGTCTTATGCAGGGCCGTGGGCGCGGTGCATTTGTTGGCAACACTGGTGCCGTTAGCGACCGGACACGGCGGCATACCAAACACTTGGATATTATGGTTTCGCGTCCATTTAACGGCACTCAGGCATCGGCAACGGGACTCGGGTCTCTGGAACAGCGTGGTGCAGCCTGTCACATTGAGCCAGGACAACCGGCACGTGGCCGCCAAAGTGACCGGGTCCAGGTCGTTCAGCAAATCGTTGCCGGACACGTCCAGCTCGACCAGACTGGGCATCACGTCCAGCGCTGGATACTTGACCAGGCCGCAGCGACTTAGTTTCAAAACCTGCAGCCCGACAGCGCGCGATAGCTGGTCCATGCGCTTTATCGGGTTCATATTCAAGTTCAAGTGAACCAGCGACTTGGGCAACCCGGCCGGCACCTCGTACAGCGCGTTGCCCGACAGGTCCAAGAGCTCCAGCTTGTCCAGCACCGAGAGCGACCCGGGTTTTATCGTGTGCACCACATTGTCCGACAACAGCAGCTCCTTGATTTTCGGGTACATGACAAAGCTGCGGTTGTTCAGCTTGGCGATGCGGTTGGTCTGGAGTTTCAATATCTAAAAAAAAAAAAAACACGACGAGAACGTTATTCCAATTACACTGCGCACTGTTTACTTGTTCACATTATTATCCTATTGCATTCAAACGTAACTCAAAAAAATACACTTTTCATCTAAGTATACGTGCGGGAGATCGAAATTGGCGGAAGGCCGTGGGCTGTGCGACAGGAGTCTTATCGATTTACGAATTTACGACGTGCATTTGATAAATATAGGCGATTAAGAAAACAACGTGTTGCGGTATGTCGCTGGGTCGACATACATCGCCACGAATTTCACAACTATTTTTTTATTTTAAATATTAATGTATATATAACTTATCGATATGATAACATGTAATATTAAGTAATAATTAATCAGCACCAATTGATATAAATATTAATAACAAATTCGAAATACGATAAAATGTAATGTCCGGATCTTTATATGAGGCGCATAGAACCAGAATGGCCTAACCCATAAAAATCAAATTTTGTTTTATACTATAAAACATTTCACATTTGTATAATATTTGAAATCCACAATGACCTATTCCTTAAAAAAAATTTATTTACTAGATAACAGCACATAATTGTATTTGGCTTTATGATTATGATATATAATTTTACAACCAATATGGCCCAACTCTATGCTAGTAATATGCCTATGCCCAATAAAAAAAAAAAAAGAAAATGAAAAACAGTCAACATTTGAAATGCCCGTTCTGCACAATTACACTTTTGTGGGTTAGGCTGTTTTGGTTTTATGCGCCTCATATATTATAAGAAAACAAATAAGATAAATTACATTTTTAAAATACCGGCTGCAAAATGCTTTACGGGGAATCTAGCACAAATGTATATAGGTACTTACCATTTTATTTAGAAATAATGGACATTTATCGAGCATTATTTTTAGCTCGATTCGATAATAAACGAACAAATTTTTTTTTTGTGAAATATAAAACGTAAGTGTAGCAGATGCCCAATTCGTTCCAAAAATATTAATAAGAAACGCATGTATAGTTGAGTTTGAATTTTAAAAATTACTTTGGCAAAACAATATGAATGGATCTCTTTTGATAGCATTTATACGAGAAAGAAAATCGATAACTAGCATTAATTTTATTCAAATGGCTGTGGTACGTTAATTTATTGAATATCAATCAAATTTCAATAATCCAATTTAGATGTAAATTATTATGTCTATTAAAACAAACAATTATAGCTATAACTATTATAACAAACCTGAACTTCTGACATTATGTTGTCAGGTATTGTTTTAAGTTTTTGCCCGTTAGCACCATGGCAATTAGCCATGAGCAATTCATTTTTTTTAGAATATTTGCATCTAACTACAATATTGCTGATATTGCTGGCACCTTCAGTCTCAAAAAATAAAAACAATCCAACAAACACTGAAACATAGTACAATTGTATTATAGTTAAGTACCATGTAAATTAACATTAAACTATTTTTTTGCTGAGTAGCAGTGAAACGAATTATAACAAGAAAATTGAAACACTGTAGACCAAACGAGATAATTTTTTTTTTTTGTATGTTTTTAACAAAGTTCATAATTACTCACTAAAAATTTAAATTCTTGATTGTTATAGGTAGTGTCATTGTATATTGTTTATGTTTATTATTTATTATCAATCACGTCCAGTGTAGTTTAGAAAATATAAACTACAAGTAAAATGTATAATAGTTACTTACTTAAAATCATAATTGTTTTCATGATTTTTTTTTAAATTTTTCAATAAGCTTCGAATTAAAAAATGTTTTGAAATTATCAAAAATAATCGGCACCTCTGAAATAAAAAAATAAAGGGATTCATGTTATCCATTTATGCATACATTATATATCCTTAATGTTTTTAAGAGTGACTTATCAAAATTAATAATACATTTTTGATTTTTTTTTTTACATCATAATCCCGAATTATAATCAAGAAAACGTAGCGAAGGCCGCATGCCAACTCTGCCACAAGTACCTTTTTTTTACTGTTAACTCCAGTGGTTGAATTGGAAAAAAAAATAAAGGTGGACTCTAAATGTAGCTGAACAATTAGCGTTCCAAAGCAAATTAATCTAAAAAAAACCGCGGGGGACTTTGTCCCCCCACCACCTAAATGCATCTACAATATAAATAATTAAATATATCTAATGATTAACACAGATATCTATAACAAATAATAAACAATACTAATAGGTATTTATTTGTATTAATTCTATCAACACAGCAACACGTCTAGCAAATTTAAAATCTAAAATGTAAATATATAGCCACATGATAAAATTAATTAATCAATTAACTTTCAATTTAAAATAATTCATGTATTTTACTGTTGCCTACAAAAAGTAAATATTAAATTTATAGATTATAAATGTTACTCTTTAATTAGTATATTAATTTTTTTTTGTCAATATTAATTTTAATATTTGAAGTTTAATATTAGTCAAATAATTTATTTCATCCCGTCACATTATTTTTAGGACTAAGATTTGCTGAGAGTTAAATAATAATTATTTTTACCATAGTTATGTATATGTATTGCTTTAAAATGTATGACCAAAAAAATTTAAGGAACTTTTAACTGTATTTATTAACTTTTTTTTTAGGTAGGTACTAGGTACTTAAGTAAAAAGGGCTAATAACTTTTTTTGGAAAATCAAGTTTTTTTTATAAATTTTATCAAATTACAAAAAAATAAAAATTGCCGGGACTGACGTTCATTGATAATCAGATTGTACATCAGTTTTTCTAATAAATTTTATTTCTACTTTTTTTTTTTTTTAAGGCGGGATTTATGAGGGTGGATTATCAAAAAAAAATAAAAGTACACCGGTAACAGGAATCTGCGCACGTCTATGATTTATTATTAAATTAAAGTGTTTTAATTACCTTGGTTATTGTTTTTTTTTTTTATTGAAAAAGTCCGATATGGACAATTTTTGACGTTTATTCATGTTTATTTGTTTATTGCTGACGTGACATGTAGGACTGTAGGAGTGCGGTTGAGGTGTTTACTATTTTCAACAAAATTACAATTTATAAATTACATACGAGAGTACGCGACAAGCTAACATAATACTGATTACTCATTCGTGGCGCACCTCGTTTCCAAATAAAATATAAATAATATTTAATTTTCCTTGAAAACGATCACCATTTGTTAATCGTCGATAACTAAAACAACGGACGGATTCTCAAAATACGGAGTCAATATATTATTATTGTCAATGGTTTACTAAAGATCGTTATATCGGTACACCCAGGGAAGTTTTCGTAATAATTATATTTTTAGCAATTTAGCAGCTTATACCACGAATTAATACGCAGTGGAAACACTTGAAACGTGTTACATAAATTATATAACATTATTATTTATTTTATTATTGCGTTCCTAATATACATATGTGCTAATAATAATGAACAGATTACGAACTAATACCAAAAATTAAATAAAATATTAATCGTTTCCAATTTTTTTTTTCATATTTATTTAATTTTTCTTAGAAACAAATTCATATTCATATAATTGTTGAAGGACGCTGCGTCCCCTGCGTTCCTTGATGAATTAAATTAAGGGGTACGCTATAATATGAAGAAAAATGAAGAGTAGCTCAGACCCTCTGCGTCCCCCCCCCCAATTCAACCACTGGTTAACTCAGTCAATTAACAATACAATAGAGTAGGTATTAGTATACAATTATTATAGGTTTATTACTATTCAAAAAAATTAATTATTTTCATAATAATAATTATTAAGCGTTCACATCAATATTTATATTATAGTAAAAAAATTATAATAAATAATCGTTATAATAATTCTAAAGTATGTAATAATGTTATAATATGTAAACTATAATGATGTGACACAATTTGTAAATATGCTAAGCCTAATATTAATCCATTGCAGGTTCTATTTATAGCATTCTGTATCACAGTCATTTTTATTTTATTATAATTTTTCAGATTACTCGTGAAGTGCCATTAAGTTTGATATAAGTTTGGGTTTGAAATTCGATAAGAACTTTAATAAGAATATGAACATTAGAGTGACTTTTATAAAATTAATTTTTTAGATGACTATGATAGGACTCACAAGAATTTGTAGTTCGATTTAAATTCGTCAATTTCGACGTATTTCATCACAACGGATATTAAGGTATTTAATTTAACTGCCCGTTAATAAAATACAACTAGTGGAGTTTCCATATACCCATTACAGGTAAGGAAATAAAACTGACGGAGTTTACATTGGACTTTTTCATTTCCTTTTTATCTATAATAACTCGTATTCTAGCGGAGTTTACAATTGCCCCGTAACAAAATAGGCACCAAAATAGAAATCAGAAATAACAAAATAACGAAATAAAGACTTAATGGTACAAAAGAAAAAATAACATTTTATATAAATATTATAAATAAATAAAAAAGTACAAAAAAATTATGTACATAATCCATCACAATGCGAATAATTTACGTATAAGCTGTATAAGATATACATCGCGACACGTGATTTTATTGACTTTGTATAAACCTGGCGGTAAATTTTTAATTCGAAATCGATCGTACTTTAAAATATAATAATACTTCAGGCTAAGTAATTATTTATTTATTTATTTTTATATACAAATCGCACATGTATTGCCCATGTATGTTCATTCTTATGCTGTCCCTATACAAGCTTCCTGTGAATACGAATATGAGATCAAATAAATTTGTCATTTCAGCATAGCGTTACAAATATTTAATAATTTTAACATCTTAAAATCTAAATAGCCAACAAAAAAATTAAATTAACCCATCAAAACACAATAAAGAAAACTCAACATTTTTTATGCACATACTGTTGAAAGATTAATATTAATATTTTAATTTTTATATTTATTTAATAAAGCATAATATAAATAATAATAATAATAATAATATAATATAATATATTTATGTAACAATAATATTATGCTTGGATTAATGTAAAATGGAATTTAATAATTTTGACGTATTTCCAACATGAAACAGTAGGAAAACGGAGG
>NW_020273514.1:0-13475 GCF_003268045.1 Sipha flava
GGTGATGTTAATAGTTAGCGTAGAGCAGTGGTTCTCAACCGGGGTGACATGTCACCCGAGGGTGACATGGACACAGTGTAGGGGTGACACGAAATCTCCACAGGAAAAGGAAAAAAATTAAAAAAAAATTAATTTTAATAAAACCATATTATTACCACAACAGTCATGTAAATAGCACACCTTTATGTTTACATCTTTATATTATTTAGATCCAATGATTACGTGCAGTATTGTTATTAACGCAAAATCGATGTATTATCGATTTTTTTATCGACTTAACCAGGGTCGTTAGTTATTTTACAGTCGTTAGATATGTAGTATTATTATATACAAATAGAACAAATAACAAGTATAAAATCTATAAAAAATTTTCTTTTTTTTTTTTTAATTTTAAGTATAAACTTTATAATATCAATATTTATTGAACCCTGCAACTCAATAAATTGTAGGTGTACTTATTATTTTTCTGTTTTTATTGTTTTTGTTATTTAAAGAATTATTCTAAAATACACAGTTAAGATTATTTATAATTTTGATGTTAGGGTGACGCGGGGTTTAATTCTAGTGGCTAAAGGTGACATGAATGAGAAAAGGATAAGAATCACTGGCGTAAAGTGACCGTAGCTATGTCAATTTAGACACTGAGGTGAATCACTATAAGTCTTATTGGGTAATTCGACTTAAATTTTAGTGTGCAACATTGATGATTCATTAAAAATTGTATTTGGATTAATTGCAACAATGAACAGCGGAAACGTATGGCCATTTTGAATAACATTCGTAATTCTTTTGCGGGAATCTAATTCTAATAGGGCATCTGATATATATAGTGACCTGATGTTTTTATATTGATGGTAAACAATTGATTCTTTGGTTATATTATGTACGTCATAGGAGGTGTCGAGTTTGATTTCTTTGTCCACTTCGCTCGAAAGACAGCGAAACGATTAGGCGAAACTAATGGTTTAGTGCTTTTCCCCGTATGGCTTGGAGAATTATGCTATGATAGCAGCGACCGTTTGGGTTTGGTAGTAAACGGAGAGGGTATGTTGTCCATCTTGAAAGTGAAGTCGCATAAATACGATATATAATACCGTGAATACTCGTATAATACCGTAAACTGAACTAACTAACTTAACTTAAATAAACTAATAAAGTAACTTAATTAAAATTGCGGTTACGGAACGGGCAAATTATAATCGCACCGACATGCGACCGTGTTACAAGTCAATATCAGACTGATCGATCTAATACTTATTAATTACTATTAAAATGACATGATAAATTACTTCGTTCACCGTTGATGATTTAAAATTACTCCGTTTTTTAAATTGTGCAGTCCCAATTGTCTCCGAAGTCTTCAAAATTGGCAAAGCTGGAAATGAATGATTGTAGTTGTTGCCATTACTAATAACATCTCCTGCACTCGATTGGTTAGACACCATTAATACATTATTCATCATTGTAATTGATTTTCTAGACAGGTACTTTTCTGAAACAAAATCTGATAACTAAAATCAGAATGCGAATGAATAAATAAATTTAATTCGTTCGAATTCGATATCGAAGTTCAACCAGTATAATTTTTCAGAAAGTGATGTGATACGTCGTATAAATCAACTAAATGTTCTACTATAAATATAAACAACTAACAAACTAAATTACCAATAGTTACAAATATGCAAAATATAATTTTATATCGATTAATAACGACTAATAATACAATTTTTTTAAGTCTGTATTATCAAACGATAATCGATCGAAAAAAATAAAAAGTTCATACCAAAATCAAAAATGTATTTAAATATTAAAAAGTGCATTTTCGCATATAGACCTCTTAATACACGTGAATTCACGTTTCACGTGTCACGTGTAAAATCCAAAATAAAAACGTATAACCTTAACTTAATACTGTACTAATAATATTTATTAAAACTTCAAGTACATAACATAAAATTACTAATTAAAAAAATTTAAAAAAAAAAATAAAATAAAATAAAATAAAAACAATACACGGCTCTGTTCCCATGTTTTGCCGACCGCGTTACGCTGCGCACTCGAGTGGGTTTCGCGCTGCAATAAAAAACGTTTAATTGATGTCCAGGTTGCTCGCTCACCGTCATGACCGGATGGGCTCAGAAATTTCTTCCAGGAGGGTTGAGGAGCGGTCCACTTAGATATATCAAACGTAAAATAAATCGTGTATTTTCAAATAAAATGATTGTATATTATTTTGAGAATCTTAACACTTGATATTATTATTATTATTATTATTATTATTATTAAAGATTAAAATACCGTTTATTTGATTTTAGACAGTATGCAATCGCATCAGAAAATTCGCCTGTCTGTCGACACGATGTGCCTAAACCGAAAAACTCAAAACGAAAAAAAAACTTCCCGACGAGTACGAGCGGCTCACCGGTGAGCCTCCCGGTATCCCGCCCGCCCGGTCCGGTCCTGCTCACCGTGGCCAGGTGCCGAGGAAATATAATAATAACAACGTCCCTAACGTAAACATCGAACGCGGTGTCGCGCACACGTTTCCACCGATCGTGAAAGGCGTCGCGGAAGACCGTTAACGTTTTCGGTGGGAAAATAGGGGCGCGCGCACCTTTTTTTTTCACGAACCGCGGGTGCACGTGGTTGGCGTTCAACCGCCATTCCAGTAATGTTAAATGCACTCGCACGGATTGCAACGTTTGTTCGATTATTGATTCAATTCACGTGTCAAACGAAACATAATTTTTCCATTTCGACGATCGCATCGATCTATCGGACGTGCGCGCGAAGATGTCACATCGTCGGTAACAATTGGTCTTCGGACCGCGGTTGTGTTCCGGCGACATTTTGGTACACGAGTTGTGTCCCAATAATACGAGTGGCGTACACGAGTTATGCCCCAATGATGAATGCGGGGTACACGCAGAGGTGGAACTAGGATTTTTTACGCCCGCGAAAAAAGTAAAAATTACGCCCTGTCATAGACCAATAATTAAATACTCTTCTCCAGAATTTTTTTTCTAATCATTAATGTACTCGTACAATCAGAATTATTGAGTTTTAACCTAAATCAGTATTTAACAAAGTTAAAAATACCAAATTAGTTGTTAATCATTAAAAAAATTACACCCTCAAAACGTTTACGAATAAATCAAAGTAGTCAGCGCACAAAGAAGTTATCAAGTCGTTCAACAGACGTATGGACGTTCGTTTCGTTCGTGTTTTGGTTCACGGGAGGACGGATTATTCAATCGGTATTTTCACTGAATGCATAAAATATTTTGGCATCGCCAAGTTTATCTATGGGAAAACGGTAAAGCCAAAAGTAAAAAGGTTAATAATAATAAATCTGTACAATATAACTTGTTTGTAAAACGTTACTGACGTTTTCGTAACGATAAATTTCGTTATAACCATAATATATCGTGTACATCTACGACTTGGACTGCAACACGAGAATTATTATTTATTATATTATACAGTGACGTCGAAATAACTTTTCTTGTTTTTTTTCTCGATTCTTTTTCTATCTTGCACTGAAAAAAATGAAATGAAATGAAATACAAACGAGAAAAAATGATTTATATACGCTCTGTATTACGCGCACAGGTGAAAATGTCAATCGTATAACCTGTATAGTGTTTGGTATTTTTATTACATTATATAAACTCTCCGTGTGCAAACAGACGAAAAAATAAAATCAATTCTATAACTAATATTATAGAATAAATAAGTTATTTGGAAATGATTGGAAAAAAAATTTAAATATCGAATCAATACTTTTTTACAAAGTATATTTACAATTTTTGTACTTACGAGAAAAAATCGAAAGGAAAGCTATTATAATATTTTATACACGTTTAACATGTTAATCGTCCGAGACAGATTTATTATACATAGTATGTATAATACCAGTTGATTTTTTTTCTATACTCGTTATTACATAATTTTAGATCAAGCATTTTAAAATATGTTATACATTTCAATTAGTTGTTGTGTGCCGTCAGTTCGACCGTTGAAGAGTGGATGTGATAGGATAAATGTATTAAATAATCATTAGAATTTGAATATTTACTATTTATTGACAAATTATTCTAAGTCCAAAACATTTATAAATTGAAATTATTTCTAAGTATAATAAATCATTAATCTATCTAGCGCTAAGCTTGGACTAAAACACATCTAAATATTGGTCTATTCGCAACCCTCTTATACACTCAGATTTTGTCGAGATCAATTGTGCCGCACTATGTAAAGGTTAATCAAGAAAAACTTATTATTAATATATATATATAAACTTATTACATTATAAATATATAAGGTTTATTACTTTAGTGATCTCATTAATATTATTATTCGCACATATCCCCTAGTTTACTATTATTAATTTATTATTTTATTATATGTGGTCCTGCAATTATTTTAACGATTCATTTTTATAAAATTTCTTTGATTTCTACTATTTATGATTTATGGGGTCTCCCTATGTCATGTTAGTCGTAATGACCAACATTTATGTATACCCGTAACATAGTGTATGAATAATCTCTGATAAGAATATACTATAAATCCAAATAATTTAAGGTTGCACTAAAACCGCTTACTTCATGTGAAATTTAAACCACAACAGATATAAGATATTGTTGAATAAACGAATTTCATTAAAATTAACTATTTTAAATGATAACGTATAATATACTTATGTGTACAATTCTAATATTAAACATCGAATTTTTTGTTTTTCATTTCATATTACTTCATGCGTTAAGAGAACCACAGTTACGCGCATTCAATTAAAATTCGATAGAATTACAATAGTATCGAACATTTTATTGAAATGTCTACGAAACGAACCTATGCTTCGGGCAAGTAATTTATACGGTCGACAACGTATACGCATTCGTTTAAATGTAATATTTATTACGTATCGTATCAATAGTCGTTTTGCGCCGAACAACATATTATTATGTATGTACACAACAAAAATGGTAGAATTTACTATTTTCCGAGAGGACTGCTGTGCATATTTAATTACGAAACCCACCTACACTACTCACAATATATTATCATACGTATCTACCGTGTGTACCGAAGTTTTCAAAATTTACATAAAACCTACCCGACTAAATTTATACTCAAGTTGAAAAATGAGGAATTTTTCCGTATACACCTGTACATGTATACTTTGTAATACTATTTATTCGTTTATTTTATGTAATATACATAGTATGCAGTTTAATTAAAAAACTTTGAATGCATATAGTGTACTAGCTGAATTACTCGACCTCGTCCGGAAGACATTTTGTCTATTTTTGGTTAGAATAAATTATACAAATCCCTAATCTAAACGTTTGAAATTTTTTTTGAAAAAAGCGTTTGTACATTCCATTGCTATTAACTTTTATGGATTAATACAGATATTAATTTACATATATCGGTGACACATTAAACAAAATCAAATATTTCCTAGGCAATCAAAAGTGAGAAGAAAAGTGATTTTCGAAATATCCATCTTCATTGAAAATTTAGAGACTTAGAAGAACCACCATTCCAAATTTTAAATTCGTACATTTAGTGGTTGTTAAGAAATAAGAGTGAGTGGTATTTAATTTTTTTCTCGTCTAAAATAATCATGTGATTTATGACGATTTTATTAAGAACATATGTTCAACCGTATGCGTGATTAATTTATTCTATTAAAATATGATCGTGCAATAATTGTATCCATTGTACTATGTAATAATAATAATTTATTAATATAATAATATGTGTCGACAAATACATACGTAAAGTATTGCTGTGCACGCGGCAAATTAAACGAGTTTTTATCAAACTAAGAATGTCCATTGCAACAGAGAAAACTCGATACTCCTACGTCATAACGCATAGTTCGTTTACTACATTAAAGTCTAATGATTTTACACTCAAAGCGCCAACAAGCGTTCTTTTATAATTGCATGAAAAAAATAATAATAATAATATTAAAAGAGTTTTTCGTATAACGAAGTGAAATTCAAATGGTGTAATCATTTAAAAAACGATTTACCTCCCTAAAAATAATAAAAATCCCGTTTGACTAACGTTTTATTTTTATTTTTATAACGAGCTTAGAGTTTCTTACCTATTCACACGCGGTAGACCTTTGATCCTTTTTCACGCGGCGCTCTATTGTATTGTACACATATAATATTATACTGCACGTTTTTATTCTATTCACGTTTTAATGAACTTGCAGGGGACGGCGCGATTTATTTCATTCCTAAAAATGTACAATTTACGTTTGTGCAGTCGTATCTTTGGCCGTTATATTATTTGACAACGTGCTTGTACGGAAGTTGAAGCGATTATTAATATTTTAATTATACTATAATTGACGAACAACAAAAAAAAAAAAAAGGTAAGGTTTTGGCCGATCCCAAATAATTAAGATGAAGATAAAGAAGAACGAATTATAAAAAAGGAAAAACAATTTTAATCATTGCGTATGACAGCGATTCCATACATTTTTCAGCCACGGAGTCCGTATATTATTATATTATTATCCGTATATAGAATATACCTGGCCGCGTAATAACTGAAATGGAAATGCGAATTATCTAAAAATAAAAAATTTATATTTTCTTATCGGAATTGTATTATTTTTCGTATTGGCAAGGGCTGAACTAGGGGGAGAAAGACGGAGATTCATCTCTGGCCGTAAAATTTTTGAGGGTATAATTTTTGTAGAATATAATCTACTATTGATTACTACTTTGATATATTAAACATTGTTACTGATAATGTGTTTAAGACCCATTGAGTATGATTATATGCTAATTTTTATAAAGAAATTCTAGAAAAAGGTATGAAAGGGTGTAGTTATAATATTTTCCCCGGGCATAAGAAATCATAGTTCCGCCTCTGTGTATACGTATCGGTGAACTATATCCGAGTTGATGAAGTCTTATACTAATATATATATATATGATCGTTGTTTTAAAATAACAATCAACAGTCGTTATATTATTACATTTTTTTACGGTAAGACGAACGGAAAAACTATTGCGGAATCCTAAGGGCTCCACGGAGCACAATTGGAGAACCGCTGGTGTACAACGACACATACCGAAAATACATACGAATAAACCGTGGCCTCGAAATAAGGACTATACTCACGGAAAAAAAACCAAACAGTGTAAAAGTACTGTCACATCAAAATCCGTACGCTCAACATAATTATACATCTACTTAAACTAAATATGATTTAATTGCCCCTTACAGTTGAATAATCATATAGTTATGCGCATACAACAAGAAAAAGTGATATTTTTTTACCGAAAATATTTAATATATTATATTCTAGCATTTTATTCGCTGAAAAGTAGTTGTAAAAACAATTGTTGTTTGTGCCTAACGATCACGCGTACAAAAAATGTATTTTAGTATGTATATACACACTGTTACACGGTTCGATTTTTACTATCGGCACATGCATTATGTATTTATGGAATTTATCATGTTAGTCTGTATATGGTCTGATGTAATGAAGGTAAAAATAGAACAAGTTCAACAACTTTAAGTCGCTAGAGAACAAGTCATAAGATTTTTAAAACTATAACTAGATTTATGGTTACGACCGAACTGCGCAACACGTCGTACTCGACACTGCATACGAAACAAAATTAGTACTTACCGTGGACATGTATTTCATGTAATTCAACAATAGGATCAGTTTACATTTTATTAGATTAATTTTGTTGATTTCATTTCCATTAATGACAACAATTAAATTGCATATTATTTAAAAATACCTCTCTCGAAATACTCAACTCCGGACGATATGCAGTGGGACCAGCATCGATTTTGAAATTCCTTTGTAACTGTTTCGAAATTAAGGTTTTAATCGTGTTGCAGTATTCGCATTGGATTCCGCTACATCTTGAAAACTGTGGTTCTTTAAGCGCAGATTTTAATTTTGTGATAAAAATAACATGGGTGCAGACCAGGAAAATAGGGAGGGTGCAAGACCATGTTTTTTTTTTTTTTTTATCAAACAGAAATTCACGAAACAACAGTGTGCTGAGGCATTGTCGTAGTGAAGAAACCCGGTTCCTCTTTACCATTTTTCTGGGCTCATTCTGTTAATCCTATCTCATAAGCGTATCAGTTAGTACCTCTTTATTGAATACCTGATTGACTGTTTGTTCACGGGGTACAAATTCATGACGAACAATACCATCAATATCTGAAAAACAATTAATCTTGTTTTACGTACGACCTCAACAATTGTGGAACGAATTTACCAGCAAACATTCGCATCTGTACATTTTTGTTTAAAATTATATACTATTTCAATTATTATTAAAAATACATTATTTTTTGTTTCTTGTGTACGTAGTGCATTATAGATTTGGAATGACGACAATCTTAAATTTTATCCACTCGAAATGTCGTCAAACATGCAACCGGTCTCGGGGCGATTCTGTCACACGATAAAAACAAGATTTCTGCAGCTGATCAAATGGTTACGAGGGTGCGGAGGGCAAATTGAGGAGATCGATATCTTACTGGATACACACGTATGCGGTTGGTATGTTCACTTGTACACGAGTGCGGTAATGCAGGGTTTGAGGCTTACCGATGGTCAATGCTAGTTGTACGAATTAAACCTTATATCGATTTCAGAAGCACTGCGTGCAGTTTAAAAAAGTTGGTCTTCGATGAAAGGTACGCAAAAAAATAAATCAACAAAAACGTCAGACGGTTTTGGCATTTATAAGTTCTACCGGGTTCCACAAATTGATGTTGACCGTGGTTGGAAATCGTAAAACTTTTTAATGGTTTCATTTCCTGGGGGGTCTTGAGGTCTGGACTCTCAAATAACGTCATAAGCGTGTTTTACTAAGTGGTCAAATACAGTTTCGTTCGCAGTTTTATAAAATACTCATACGTGTGTATGTGCCTGTGATATTAAGTATGATCAGTACTGTATAGGACAGGGGTGGCAAATTATTTCAATGCTACGTGCAAAAATTAATTTTATTTCTTATTCTTCAAGGGTAATATAAAATATTATAAGTAAATATTTATTATTAAAATATTAATATAAAATGCAATATTTAAATAAATATGTGATTAAATTACTTTGATAATTATTCATCATCTGAATGTGATTTGTTTTGTTGAATTACCAATTCGCTGATATTCGGTTTACATTCAGTAACTTTTAATAAAGTACATGTGGCACTCCGTTCATCGGTTAGTTGGTATTTTAAATAGGATTTTATAAAATAAATGTTTGAAAACAATGGTTACTAACATTTTGATGTTGCGATTCATCATTAAAGATAAAAATATACTATAAATATTTTAATTTTTTGAGTGCCACCTTGAGCACGTGAGCCATGGATTTGCCATCCCTGGTACAGGATCTATAAGCATTTATACTAACACGTGTTGAACCATAAGGATTCATATTATGACATATAATATTCGCATTAAATTATGCTGTAAAAGTATTTATTTTTATTTATTTGAAAACTTTCACTAATTATAGTATAAATTTAATCCAAAACGTAATCATTACAACACTATAATGATAGTTAATATAGCATACGACAGTTTAAGTAAAAGTAAAAGAGATAGAACAAAGAGAGGAAAAACCAAGTACAAAATAATATAAAGTTATTTTATAATCGTAAAATAATTATTTACCCGTGGTTTTTAGCAAATAATTGTCATTAAATATACATTTAGTACGGAAAATATATTTTATCATTAAGACCCCCTCCCTCTCTCCCCCAGTCTTCCTATTAATTATGCACTCACGGTAATGTTGCGGACTATATTTTAACCGGTAACGCTATGAATTTACGTGTTCGAAAAATCGTACGAATGTGTTGAAATGTAAAACGATTATTTTTCAATTAGAAAATGTATTTCGACGCTACGCGACGTAAGTTCTTCGACCATCTTGGCTTGATAAACGACCGCGAGAAGTATGCTAAAATGTGTAATTACTACACAACGTCTGGTCGTTTAAAAGCATAAGATATTATTTTATTTCTTTTTTAATATTTCGTTTCTTTTAATGCGGTATCTCCGCGAAGGCCTAATCCACACGCGGCACAGCGTCAACGTAGTAATTACACGCGAAATCGATGCCGTAAAAATATAACTGTAAATAAATCGATGGACCAAAGTGTCGTATTTTTGTCGTATACGGATGAGGGACAGTCGACGTTCTGCCACAGATACTTATTCATTTCAACGCTAATACGACTAATTTTATAGTTACTCTATAATGTTATAACATTAACTTTGTACACGAATGTACATGATTCAGTGGCGTATACAAGGGGTGATGTAGGGGATAGATCCCCCTAGGTCTTTTTTTTAAATGTAATAAAATAATGTTCTTAGTGTGTGGGCGTAAGAAACGTAAAAAAAAAATAATGATTTGTTTGCTAATGACCCCCCCCCCCCAATAAAAAAGTTATGTATACGCCATTAACATGATTATATTGGCATCACGGGTTAGCTACTGCTTACGTTTTAGGTACTGTTCGTATTATCAACACTGAACTAAATCAAACAACGTAAAAATATCTTGAGTATACGAAGAGTGACCGTCGAAAGCATCAAATATGTATTTTTATCGTCGAGTGTCGTATGCTATTTTTTTTATTCTCGAAGACGACATAGGTGTTTAGTCCCGGAATTGAAAAAAAAAAAAGTCAGCAGAGAAGATTTAAATAATCTTTTCTGCTAAACTATTTAAACTGAACGAAAAATGTTAACGCGCCGCTAAAAAACAAAACCTCTATCGGAACCGATTGAAAACGCTCTACAGAAATAAACAAACTATTGGTTTCGTGCCTAAATGTTTTATTTTAACAAAACACGAATAACCAAAGTGAATTTTAATTTTTTAAATAATTTAATTTAATGAATTACAATATTATATACATGTATATATATTACAATATATAGGTACACGAACACGATATAATATCAATAGGTATATTTTATTAAAACAGTTGAATGCCAATTATTTAAAATTGTCATTCTGATATTGTTTTCTTCGATAAATTTATTAAATATTTGTTTTTAGCACTTCTAGTACTGACTAACTCGTGAAAGCTTAGTATATTGTTTTTACTTAGAAGTATAACAAAATTGTTTTCCGTTTATTTTATTAACGAGAAAATAAATTCAAATCGCATTATACACTGTGTTTCGTTCGGAACTGTTTTTTTCAGAATTCCATTTCGGCAAATTTGTAATAAGGTTAAAAAATGATCGAGCCCGTTAAACTATTTATGCTAGTAAATTAAAAAATTCTACCAACGGAAATTGTTTTGATGTACGATGAATTGCGCGAGGGCGTCCGAGTATGGAAAATCGTTTTCCTTAGCTTATTACTTAACACTATTGTATTTTATATTTGTTATACCATATTGCCTTTTGTTCAGACTGCCGGAAACGTTGGTAGAACAAATACCAATATATATGTTCTACTATCGCATAAATAATAACACTAATAACGTGATATTCTCAAATGTCCAGGACAACGCGATTCCTTCTCGGTGCAGTGAACAATATAATACAACTAACAACGACGATGACTGCGTACCGTGAATATAATACGTGTCCTCCGGCAGCGTTTATTGCACATATGCGTGCGATTTATACGATCCAGTTGACGTCGTGTCCTTACGCACACACGCGTTATCATTACGTGCACACTTATTACGTAGAATAATATCGCAGTTCCAGGACGACGGCTGGCGCGGGGTGCTCGTCAGACCGAGCCCGCCATTGGCCGTCCGATCCGGACCAATTACTTCCGACCGGCTGCGCACGTCCGCGCACTACTACGGCGGCGGCGGCGGCAGGTTACCAGTGCCGCCGCTAAACCGTGTGTTCGACATGTGTATGCCCTAACGTCTCCCAACACCGTACTCCTATTAATCCTGCGTCACCACTACCACCGTAATTCAGTTACCACATTTATACCACTACTTGTACTACCGACACAGCGTTTTAGTGAGGTTTTGAAACGCGTGCACGTGCGATTGGATTGTTTCGGTTCGTCAAATGACCGCGCGTGCAAACCGTGTCCCGTAACTCGCCAGACAAGAGCACGGACACATGTACGGCCGTACGGCATTAGAATACGTTCCCGATCCGGCTCGGTCCGAAGAGAAAACCGATTCAAATACGAGGCAGTGATTCGCACGGCAACAAGCGGTTTAGCTTTTGTGATAAATCGTTTTACGTTTCGCGACTTGTAAAAGCGACGACGATAATGATGTCCTTCTGTATTGGTCGTCTTAAATGTTGAGTAAAAAAAAAAAAATGTTAGATCGTATGCATACTGCGGCTACTGTACCGCTACGGTGCGCGTAAGCACATCGTATGTGTGATACGAATTCGTACACCGACGGAGGTCCTTGTCGTCGACCGCCGTCATTGGTTCGCGTGACGAAATCGATCGAACAATTATCGTACCGCGCGTTGCGGATACGGTGCAACGTGTACAGGGCCCGCGCGATTACAACGGGACGCGGTCGCGAACCGGTATGACCATGGGCGTCACTAAAGTCCAAATTTTGGGGCAGCAAAGTTTCTCTTTAGAAAGTTAAAAAATAAATTGTTAAAGGTTTAACGCGATGACTGGCTTACTTAACTGGCTAACTCTTCTTCATAAATCTTGGTATGTCGTGTAGTGTATATACTGTCTTGTCGTCCGTATTGGACCTATCACAACATTTATAATTATTTTGGATACAATCACAATAGTAAATGTTTTATGTTCGTGCACATTTGAATAATAAACGTCGAATATATTTTAAAATCTATAACGTTTGTTGGGTTAGCAAAAAGATACCCTAGTTATTCCACAACAATATCTGGGGTACCAAAGATACCTCTCGTTACCCCTTAGTGACGCCTATGGCATGGGCGGATAGGCCTACCGGGAAACCGGGCATTTCCCGGTGGGCCCCCCCTTCATATTTTGATAATGGGGCCCTTTATTATGCAATTACCTACGATAGAAATTTGAATTTTAAAATTAAATATTATAATCTTATATCTATTACTATTTACAAAAGATTTCTTATCGACTCGCAGCTGCCGCGCTACCACCAACTACAACATCGATTACTAGATGGCTGCGGGTAGTGGTCACAGCTGAAACTGATAACTGGTGAAGTGGGTAATAACTAGGGAACGGATTTATATGTAAATGCATATTTTTATTAAAACGAGATATTTAAGATTCGATAAGAAACGTTTATGATTTAAAACATTTCTATTAAAATTATGATACTTTTATTTTACATATTTTTACATATTTCACTAATTTTTAAATATTTTTAAACATATTTTTATCATTTCATCATTCATACGTCTTCTTCGTACAAAAATACAAGAAATTATTTCAAAATTAGATCCAGAAACTTTTATCGCTATTGGAAAAGCTCAAA
>NW_020273514.1:13875-87877 GCF_003268045.1 Sipha flava
TTTTTTTTTAAATTTTTTTTCCCCACATATTTGGATGTTTTTAGCACATATTTTATATATTATACTTACATATATATGTACATATTTCTGTATTTTTATTACATATAAATCCGTTCCCTAGTAATAACTTACAAATATGTTGTTATAGGTACTATATATATATTATAGGTACTGGTATCTTATCACAAATTGTAGAACTCTAATTATTATATACTTATTGCACTATTGCAGACATAACGTTACTCGCAGTTACTCGTTAGTCATTTTTGTTAATAGTTTAAGTTGTATAGTTCATCAGTGTGACATACTATAATCCATAGTTCTTATATATTGCATAATACATACAGTTAAAACAGACGTTTACGTGCTGCTGTTTTATTTTATTCAATGGGCAATTCCAAAAAAAATACATAAAAGTGGAAGTGCTAAAAGAAAAAAAAGGAGAAAGATTTACTTATAAAGGAAGGTCAAAACCTTAAGCAAAAAAAAATTAAATTTTGTAAAATCAAGTACTCACATTGGTATAACTATGGGTGCCATACTGTATAATAATAATTTTTTTTTATTATTTAATATATAATTATCTATAACAATATAGGTGCTTATTAATTATTATAATTATACAATGTTATGTAGGAATATTAACTAAAATTACACAATATTTTATATATGTATCTTAGTATCATTTTTACATTTGATAGCAATTAGCAGTATAAAATAAGTAAGGTTTGTCAAATAAATATACTTAAAATATTTAAGACACAAATTATGTTCTGAATGTGTCTATTATATTTATAATTTTTAATTTTATTTGAAGTATAAAACCCTAACTTAAACACTTGTATAATTAGATATACATACTTAATTGATAATGGATGTTATAGTATATTTATATTATAGATATATTTTGCATTTTTTGAGATGCTAATATAACAGACAATTTGTCAACTTATACTAAGCTAGAAGATAAATTGATGCATTAATTGTATTGTATTCAATTTTGAAATAATATTAATAGTTAGTTAAATAAAAAAAACAAAATTATAATAATATAAAACTTATTTAAGAAATACAATAGATCAGAATGTATTAGAGAGTATGTTGTTAATGAATGTAGAGAAAGATATTCTCAAAAAAATTGATTCTGAACACATTATTAATAAATTAGGAGCTAGAAGCCCTGTATTTGGTGGAATATTATTATTTTAAAGTTAAAAACTAAATAAATGGTTTTTAAAATATGTCTTGTTATACATTGTTGGATTGTGTGTTATGCTTTGTTTTGATGTGGTACTTAATAAAATTCATATAATAATGTATTTGAAAACGACTTTTTTTTAAGTTTTTTAAATTTTTAAAATTTCCCGGTAGGCCAAAAATAGCCTATCCGCCCATGGCCTATGGATATAAGATTAGCCCTGTTACTGCGGTGAACCTTTTGCGGTCCACGTATTTACTCTTGGGCTTTTTCAGTTACTTGAACGATGTTCTTAACAGGCGTGAACGACGGACATCATGACAGGGTAAGGTAACAGGTGGGTTGACGACTAATCCGTACGTGGTCATGCGCGCTGACAAGAGGGTGGCAAAGGGGCCTTTGCCCCTACTGGGAATTTTTGTTTCAAACTATTGTTAATTTAATACCACGGCCGATTGTAAACTCGGCCTGTGTTTTTTCAGGTACAAATAATTTAGGTGTAAACTCGGCCATGATAAAAATGTACTTATAATTTTCTTACAATATTTTTAAGAACCATTTAGCATTAACCAGAGGACGCCATGAGGAGGCGTTGTATATATTCCTTTTAACATACCGAATATCACTTACTTGTAGATCTTGCGCGTCAGATAAATTGTTTATTGCACTTCAAAAACTGTTTTATGGCCTACTGCAGATATCCTCAGTTCCTTTGCGTTTGGCCACGGTGGTAACACATTGTCGTTGTAGTACTTGGTCCCTGATCGGTTCATGCAGATGATCATTATTTTTCTCCGTAATATCATTATTTATTCCAAACGTTTTTAAAAAAGCTGTACATTTGCGGTTTATACATCGCTATTTTATTTCACCAGTAAATATTAGGGGGCCGAGATTACAACCGACTTTTTTGTAACTCGAAATTTCTGGGCCGAGTTAACAATTTACCTACTTTATTACCTAAAATTTTCGGGGCAGAATTTACAACAAAAAAGGTAATCGTGGGCCCAGTTTATAATTACCCAATACCACGCATATTAGTTTTAATACAATTTTATTGAGATCCATTTATGAAATTTAGTAAAATTTATAATATTTTTTAGACAATCTAAAATGTAAAATCTTAAACGTATTTATTATTTTAAAATGTTTACACATGACTGCCATACCGCTTAAAACTATAAATGCTCCCAAGTACCGATTTCTGTGTTATTTGATTTTTTTCTCATCTATTTTATCTACACGTTGTATTGACCCTTAGAATTTTAATCTTGCCCCGGGTGGGATTTTATCCTGCGGGCGCGCTTGTACATGGTGCATTACCGGTTATCGTATCCTATTTCACGTGTTAGTCCGAGATGTTGTAAATGGTTTCGCGCGCTGTAAAAGTAGGTATATCTACGCGATTCATGTACAAGTTGGCGGACCAAATCGTGAGATCCGATCAACGCATCACCATGTACGCCTGATGCGTTTGCCATCAGTTCACCGTCCGTACGGAACGAGACGCTAAACGATGGTTTCGCCCAGGAATTCGTAGCACACAGTAAGTATATTGTAATCAGTGGCGTGGTGAACTCAAAAGTTTTCAGAGACAAGTATATTTTGTCGATATCAACCCCCCCCCCCTTTAAAAAAAAAAGACTGAGAGGTGGCCGCCTCTCTATCACCCAAATCGCCACGCCGCTGACTGTAATATACGAAACGTGTGAATTGATGTGGCAAACGTGTTATTGCCGTTGCGGTCACGATACGCCCCCGCAACTCCGACCAATACTATTTAATCTCGTACGCCAGTTGTAAGGTTTATTCTTGTGATAATTCAATCTGATCGACTCCACTTGTACATTATATACATATAAACGTATAACGATTGCAACGCTACCGTGAATATTCGATGAAAACAAAAACATAAACTTATCCCAAGGCGAATCGAGACCAACATTTGCGTGACTAGTATTTGTTTTGATGATTTAAAGTTTTCTAGAAATATTTTTTTTTTTATTCCCAAAGGCGACGTTTCCGAGAGGCTCGCATAGCGGTCATAAATTATATTTTTTATACAAATTGTATTATATTATTTTTATTATTATGGTATATCAGCGTGAAAAAAAGTTATTGAATACACGAATGTACGTAGGAGAAAAAAAAGTTATATATTTCTCTTTTGAACAGCGATAACTTTCTTTATTTTTATCAAACTTACTTTTTTCCCCTTTCTTAAGTCTACGAGGAAATTATTTATTAATCTTGATTACAGGTATTTTATACAAAAAAAAAAAAAAAAAAATGGCTTATTTATAATTCACTGCTATAACAATACTAATATCTGTACCAACTGTACAATACCGTATATTATATTTGTCAAAGGTTCGACGTGAACTTATAGTTTTCACGGGGTACATAAGAAATTCGGATATAAACGATTCGCTGTTAAGTAATTTTTCACAAAACATTCGATTGAACAAGGGTAGTGGAGGTACACGTATACGTGTAGTACGAAGTGTATCGATATGTACATACTTATGTACACGCACGATCGAATCAATCATTGTTCGCGCATCAACGGCTTCGCGTTCATTGAACAATTACAAGTATGGTTCACAATACCGGCGGAGATAAAAATCGACTCGCCCCGCGCGGACCGAGAAGATATTTGTCCTAGACGCACAATACCGCCGATATTCTACTGCATGCATATAACGTGCGGTACCATCGTGTTTGATTTAATATTCACGAACGCGTCGTCGGTATAATGTGCACGAAAAAAAAAAAAAAAAAAAAAAGGGTCGATAGACAGACGAGATACGCTGCAGAAGCCGGGTCAAGTACAGGTACGGGTGGTCGACATCGGTGAATGGTTCTCTGCGGAATCAATATGTACCATCGGTTACGAACAATTATTTTCTGAGCTAAGGAAAAACCGCTTATAAGCGTCTTATAAACATTGATCGTATAATATTATAATTTTGGACGAAAAAATAATTTTTTTTTTTTTTTTAATACACATGCAAACGATACGATCCGTGTATCGTGTAAATGTTTTAACTCTCTACACAATGCCGCCGCTGTGTAACAGTTTCGAATTACAGTGCCGCCGCGTAACCATGGTATATACCATGAATGTATACTTTGAAACGTGCGGTGTACAGGTATACACGGTAATCGTTTTTATCGCGTACACACCAGTCGAAAAGCCTATCGATCTGTACGGAAAAATTATTCCGGTATCGTATATGGGTGTATTCATTATTCTGCCGATTTCGAATTTGACTTGCAAAAATGCCGGTAAACATCCGTTTACCATGTAAATTTATCGAGTACGCCTAACCATGTACACATATACGAGATGGAATTTCCGCGCGCAGTAGTTATCCGGACGTATGGTTTAAGAAATAGGCATTTGGGCTGATTTCGAACGCGATTTTATTTACTTTTCCGTTGTGTAACCCCGTGCTGGTTCTTGTCCCTTCCTTGACCCGAATGAAACATCACGTTTTGCATACGTATGTCCATACCGTTGCGCAAATAAGATGCATCGGACCCTGAAACGAGATCACTGGTTTTCGTGTACACGTGCGTGCGAGCTACTACGGTCGCGCGCATGTGTGTACGTCTCAGAAACACAAGAATTATAGTAATCGCATACTTGTCATTCGGCTGGCGTATTCGCCATGTTATGCGTGAACACGCCCAGAAACACACAGTCCACCGGTTCAAATATCGACTTATCGAAATATGAACGTTGACTGCAGATCTCAAACGAATGCACGAACGTAAGCCTTAAAGATTAAAGAAATATTCATACAAAAAAGGGTTTTAAATAAATCATGCGTTTTGAATATTGAAAAATCGTATTTTTCATATAATCGTTGCGTTTCGAAATTACTGGCAGTGACCACGAGCGGATACGAACACATTACGATTAAGTACCTATTATGAATTCAACCTTTTAAACGATATACTGAGAAGTTATTACAATCACATTTCCCGACTAACAACGTCATTTGATCTTACATAAAAATATAGTGAATGATATTTTCGGAAATATTTTACTTTATAGGACGTAGCCCATTCGGCTCCCGTTTACAAAAAGGTGAATTCCCAAACGGCCATCGTTTTTCTATAACACAGATTCCTTCCCACTTTATACAGACTTATGATCGTCTCAAAAGAGGTGTGGTTAAAAATGTGTTGGTATTTTTTCAAGGTTATATTCAAATTAAATTATAAAAATTTTATGAAAAATCATTTGTTTGATATTGCGAATTAAATTGTATTGAAATAATATTAGATTTTAGCGTTAAATATAGAAAAAAAATGGATAAAATATAAAAACATCAAAATTGTTATCGACTGTAATGTAGACCTATATAACTTATTTAAAGCACTTATTAGCGTCAATATTACTAATTATCCATAAACACGGTAAACACCAGAAGTCTTCAACCCCTGGTCTGTGGGCCGCTTGCGGCCCGCCCTGTCATAATATGCGGCCCGCGATCACATTTTAAATTTAGCATTTACATTTTCTAGTTCAATAAAATTATAACAGTTAAGCTATTGCTATCAGAAATATGTGATAATATAAATTGAATTACCTACCAATATATAATTATTATTGTCTGTTGGTTCGTAATCGATTGTGAAACGAGCACAATATTCTCGTTTATGTGTAAAAGTTTCAATTTCATACTTTTTCTTCGTAATATTTGTGCTATATGTCGGTGAGTAAAAAACGTAAAATTTCGGATGAAAAACGCGTTTTTTAAGAAAAACGGTCCAATAGCAATTTTTTTAAATTATTAAATGTACCTACCAAATTTTAAAAATTGTAAGAATAAAACTGAATTTTTATATATAATACATGTTTTTACTACGAATACGGCCCGCAAGATTTAAAAAAAATAACATGTGGCCCGCTGCATAAAAAAGTTGAAGACCCCTGGTATACACGGTATCCATTTGATACTGATATTATACGAGTAATGTAGGAACGACTTAATACGTGCAAACGTTGACGATTATGATACTATACTCGCCGAGTACACATTCGTGTGAGATCGGCTTTATATTTAGAATGTACATTTTTAATGTATTTAATATTTAATTTTTTTTTTCGACTACCAAAACCGTTTAGGAATTTACCTTTTCGTAAAACCTTTTTCGACGGCAGCCGTTTGGGAACAAGCAAACAATGGAGAGGAGCCGTTTGGGATGCACCGCTTTCATAATGTAGTTAAGGAAAATATTAACTATTATAATGAGCAGCACTCTCATATGCATAAAATATGTACCTACTATAGCTCTATTTACTTCGGTATCGTTCAATCAGGGGTGAGTTTACTGGGTAAAATATTTAAGGCTTAATTTAGAACGTGGGAGGGCTAAAACTCCAATACATAACTACAAATTTACTAGATCAGAAAACAACAAAAAAAAATAAATGTTAATAATCAGTTAATTTATACACACATAAATTGTTAGTAATGATTTTGTCACTTAAATACAATCAATAAGTACATTAATTGCGGAATATACAATTTATGAAAAAAAAAAAATAAATAAATAATAAAGTGTTTTTCATAATCTTAATTTTCTAAATTATTTATTTTTAATTTAAACCTTTTATAGTATCGTCTTATTCAATGTTCAATATTGTCTAGCCATAAACTGTTCAATAACATATATAATAGACCATATTGTCATTTTAATCCAAGTACTGAGTCTTAAAATATAATTGAAATTGCGTACCGTTCTACTACTTATATCAAAAGGTAAAAATACTGCATAGCTGATTTCACTGGAAATGTGCTGCGTTGGTATATAAAAATATTATATTAAATTATTCCAAGTAGGTTATACATTTACGCAATTCAATATGTATTTTCAGGATTAAATAAACATTAATATGCCTCATTTCGAAAAAATGACTAATGCATTTTCAATGATATAAAATGTGCATTGCGTATCGAAAAGAATGCTGCGCCTGCAGGAATATGTTTTCCGCTTCCATTATTATAGTGTTAAACGAGTTCGCGGTACGGACGGCGAGCAAGTGGTTTACGAATATAGCGAGACGTGTTTTAGCCGTGGGTACACATAATTTCGTTGGCTGCAACTAATCGAAGAGCAAATCAGTAGCTGGTCGAGGTGTACCGGAACGCACTCGGGGAAACTGAAAAACAACGATAGTTTTGTCGCGTTTTTGGTTTGCCGACCGTGCGCAACAACGCGCCCAACAATTAGAAATCCCTCGTCTATCGGGCTCGAACGATATCCGATTGACATCGATGTACCTGCACCGCTGATCGAGACGATAACGCGTCACGTAAGCGCGCGCTCACGTGACGGGCACACGGGCTCTATACGTATTTATCAGAAACGGCCAGGTGAACGCGACATCAGATTTTCGTCCCGTCTAGCCCAGATTACACGTCTTTGTACCCCGCACGTACACGATAAACAAATATGTATGCACGTACGCTGGATCGCGTTTTACCCCTTTCAGTCGTCGAAATCCTCGTAACAGTAGGTACTAACGTTGACGTCGACGTCTCTCTCCGAGCAGTCGTCTGTTGTTTCGTTTTTTTTTTTTTTCTTGTTTCGTTTCGTTCCCGCGACGACCGAAAACAACGATCTTCGCAGTGGTTACGCGAGCGGTTTTTTACACGCGCGTAATAACACTGCTTCAAGACACGTACGTCCTGCGCGTACAGTAATCGATTTACGCTGTTGCTGCCGTTCGTGGCCGACCGCAATAATATGCTACGCGTTCGTCGGGGAGGGTTTGGTCAATCGAGTCCCATTTTATTAATTTTATTTAAACTGAGTCCTACCTAAATAAAAAAAAAAAAAAGTTGATTGAGTCCCTCATATAAAAATGAAATCGGTAATTGAAATATGGTTGAAATGCTGTTTTTTTTATTTAGAACACTTTTAATTATACCAACACAATTTTATACCACGTACATTAAACTTACATTTATCAGTTTTCACATTTAGCGTTGTTGTAGATAGTTATGTACTTATAAAAATTTCGCGTAATAATACGGAGCGAAATATAATAATATTTAACGATGTAACGATAAGATATACTTACCTATCGTCCTCGGTAAATTTATAACTATATCAACGATTATATTTATAATTTAAATTCGTTTAAATAAATTTAATACATTAAATATTTTAAACGGGATTTAATTAGCCGCTTTAACTGTTATACGAAGGACTCAGTTTACCTCTTTAAATTTTATACGTGGGACTCAGTTTACCAATTTCAATATTATTATTGGGACTCGGTTTACCTATTTTGAAAAAAGATAAATTCGTTTGGAATTCAATTAACCTACGTCCCGTCGGGGACGCACCGGATGATCGAGGGGACCTGTTCGTGCGAAGAAATGTACGCAACGAGCCGACAAATCGCTTCGGTGAACAGGATCGATTGCATTCGTCGCCCTTGGATGACATTAAACGCGTATGGGATCGTCGTCATTCGACGGGGATATCTTATCATTAAACGAAAAAAAAAAAAAATAATAAGAACACGCTTGACGATGTCTCGCGAACGGGATCGTGTCGGCGAAACTCTCGTACCATTCGCGATGTTCCGGCGACGTTTTATCGGACGCTAAGGGGAATACAACTTCAGTTCGTGTACACAAGTGCGTAGGTACGGCTGGAACAGGTCGCCGAGGAAGGTACCGCCGCCGCCATTGTGACGGGTTAGGATGAGACGGATGACTCCGGCGCCGGTGGTCGTCACTGTCATCGATCCTGCAGGTCTCCCGGACCGCCGTCGCGCACAATGACATTTATTTTCATTTTTTTTATACGCGTCCGTACGATATATTATAAATATTGTTATCGTGCGGTTACGATTGTTTCAACACGAGATGCCGACCTAGACATGTTTTCCTCGGTAAACATTCACGAGTTAGAGCCGCATCGAGTTGCATTATTCAAAACAAGGTACAAAAAAAAAAAAAAAAAAATTAACTACCGGTTAATACTGATAAACGTCATATAGATACTATAGATAGGTATTGCTGTTATTATCAGTATTATTATTATTACGGCTGGAGTTCTCTCACCGAGTCACTGCAAATAAAATATAACGCACGAGTGTTATTGACGCTCGACGGCCCTCATCAAAGTTGTTTGTATACCTAGTTTTCACTTTTTCATCAAATTACTGTCATTATATTTATATACACACTTCAAACATTGATCGTAATGAAGTTGATCTGTTGATCCGTTTCTATAGAAAATTTGATCTTGACCAAATTAATGATATTAATAATTTGCAGTGTGTAATACACATCAGGTGTGGCAAAATTCTTTTAATGTTACGTGCCAGAAATTAACTTATTTTTACTTTGAGTAAGCCGTTAAATATTGCAAAAAAATATATATTTATATTATATTATAAAAATCAAATCATTTATTGTCTAAGTATTATCAGAAAAATGTAATATTTAAATAAATATATAATTTCATTACTTTGGTTATTATTAATCGTCATAATGCATTATATTTTATTGAATTCCCAATTCGCTGATATTTGGTTTAAAATAAATAACTTCTAATAAAGTATATGCGGCACTCCATTCATCAGTTAGTCGGTTTATTAAATCAGATTTTATAAAATCAATTTTTGAAAATGACTCACAGGAATAAGTTGAAGAAAAACATAAATAAAATTGCAGATTTACTACTATATTGTGTATAGTTACGTTTGGTATGTTGTCTTCGTTTTGAACGAATCTACAATTTAATTTTCTCAAAGACGTCAATAAATTAGTAAAAAAGTACTAACATTTCGATATTGTAATTTATCATTAAAAATAAGAATATTATATAAATATTTTATTTTTTTGTGTACCATCGTGAACGTGTGCCACGTTGCCATTCCTGGTATACACGAGTATGTCGTATGAATTAGCCCAACTCGTGTCTATTAATTATGCGTTTACAATAATATTGTAAACCTGTGTTTCAATCATCGACGACAGCACTACGAATTTAAATTTTTTAAATTAGAAGTTTCCTTTCCACCTTAGTTTACAAGACGAAAAGTATGCTAAAATGTGTAATTAAAAATTACTAATTACTATAGAACGTCGTTTAAAAGCATGAGGTATTATAACACACGGTGCGTTTCATTTAATGTGATATCTCCGCGAAGGCCTAATCTATACGCGACTCAGCGTCACCGAAGTAATTACACGCGAAATCGATGTCGTAAAAATATAATTTTAAATTAATCAACATACCAAAGTGTCGTATTTTTTTCAAATATGGATTAGGTCGCTCTGTTGCAAAACTACAGATACTTATTAATGTTAATGTTAATATGATTCATTATATAGTTACACTAAAGTTAACATACGGATTATCTTGATTATATGAACACTGCGGGTAAATTACTGCCACGTTTTAGGACCTATGTCTAAACACATCTTGAATATACGAACTGTGATCGTCGATAGCATCAGATATGTCATTTTGACGTAGAGTGTCGTGTGCTGTTTTTTACTTTTTGAACACGACTGCTTTATGTTAGTTTCGGAGTTGAAATAAAAATAAAAAAAAAAAAAATAAAAGAACTAGCAGAGAAGAGCCTATTTGAACCGAACGAAAAATGTTAACATTAACAAAAAAAAAAAAACCATTACGATTAAAAACACGAGCAATATCGGAACCGACTGAAAATACTCTACGGTGATAAACAAACCATCGGTTTTGTGCCTAGGTGTTTTATTTGAACAAAACGCGAATGCGCTTGATCAGAATTCTTATGTGGTTCGATCCGATCTGAAGAATGGATAAACGAAAGAAATCAATTGGAGGAGGAGGAGAGAGAAACGTGGTCGGCATAAAACCTTCACCGCTCGGTCCATAAACAAATCGCAGTCGACAAACATTTATAATTTTGCTGTGTCGCGGGGCTCCTGTCGAACAGACGGTTGAAATCGATTGGCGCGATTCGCTCCGTTAAATCATTTGCCTTTATGATCGATTTCGTTTCGCACGATTTCGGCCGAAGATCGCAGTAGCAAGACTCTCTCTCACTCTCTCTCTCTTTCTCCGTTTCAGTTATGAAAAAAAACGGACGAGGTCATCGTCGATTCGAAACTTTTCGCAAAGCTCCACGTGAGCACAGAATCGACTGTTTCAAGACGGTGGACGTGGTAGCCACGACAATAGCGTTGGTTAGGTTATCTCGTTGGTCCGGGGGGATCAGGTCACGCACGTTGTTCGTTCGGATTACCGTGAAGTATTATTCGTTTTTATCATTATTTTCTCTCTCTCTCTCTCTCTCTCTCTCTGTATCCCGTATCCCGTCATTACCCATTCGTGTTATTATCGCCGCTGTTGCGGGCACGCCGAAAATGTCGAGCACGATTTTTCGGTTATCGGCACTTTGAATGCCGCGCTCATTACCGTTTCACTTGTGGTCCTGCCGCCGACGGTGTTTTATGGGTTTGTCGATCGGTTCTCGCGCGAGCGGCGGCAGCTATTTAACCGTTCACAATAGGTTTGTTCCGTATACGCGTTTAATTTTATTTTATTTATTTTTTTTTTCCAACACCGCGATCCTGTTGTCCGTCGTCCATACGCGTGCAGACACCGCCAGAGGGTTGTGCGCACCAGTAGTAGTAGTTGTAGTACCGTTTACAAACGACTTTTTCATGACGATGTCGGCCGCCAGTCATCGTTTCGATGCACACGTCTCATTGTTGCCCCGGGACCGTGTGAAGGAGATCACCGTCGGCTCGCGCTGTAATTAGCGCTCTTTCCCCTCGCCTCGATCCCCCTCCTCCCCGCTCATACCACATACATCGGCGCATGGATCTCGCGTGCAGCACACGCGCAACAAACGGGCACTAATGTAATAACGTGCAGGACGTACGGCGGAGTCCGTTAACGACTCGCCGACAAACGTTTTCGCCGGCCGTCCGCAATGCATCGATCCCCCGCGCGCGATCGTCGCGTACGTTGCCGGGACGTTTCAGCGAACGTATCGCCGCGGGTCCCGTCACTGGTCCCGGTGCGGCAGACGAATCACGCCCTCGGAAAATTATACCGGAGGGAGCGGGGAAGATTTTCCCAGGCATATACTTTATCCCCGGTACAATTATCCTAGGTTGTCTCCGGTAAGAATGTACTTGGAATGTTATACGTCCCGGTAAGAGTTTACCAGGAATATTGTACCTCCAAGGGGATATGATTTTCCTAGAATATTTTCAACCCCTCACCCACCCGCCCACTCGGTACAATATTCCTAGAACTCAACTACGTTCCATAAAACACTACACGAATAAAATTATTTTTTTTTTAAGCGACCTGTTACTCAATGTCAAAACAATTGTGTAGGTATCTCCATCTTGTTATCTACTTAAAATTATTTTTGTCGACAGATCATATGCAATTTTAGATTTTAGGACCACAATTTCGTTAATTTTCTGTATATTGTGATTTTCCGGTAATAGGCGGAATAAACATGTACAAAAGACACCGGTTCGAGTACAGTTTTTACGTTCAGCCCGTGCACGAAAGTTAACACGAAGACTCAAAACCATTACAATTAAAACCAACGTTTTCGTTTTACTAAATTTCGATTGAACGGTTTCGATATTTTTATCATATTTATAATATTTACGATGCGTTGAACATGTAATCTTGGTGATAATCGCTGCTTCTTCGTATTACTCATTGTCAATAAAGTTTCGTGTAAATGTATTTTTATTCGTAGTTGATTACATCATGATTTTTGACGTGGCACGTTTTAAGGAACACGACGTGCAGTAAAGAAGAAAAACGATTGAACATACGGTTGTTTCGGGCGATTTGCACCGAAAAACGCATTGCAACGGATCACGCCCCCGTAATGAGTTGAACGTTAGCTATTATTTATTTATTGTTTTTTTTGTGGGGCAACGCCGAGTAAATTGAATTATTATGCCACGCACTGCGGTACGGAGGTAAAAGTACCGCCGACGGATTTCGTAGCGGGAAGGATGAAAAAAAAAAAAATAAAATAGTTGATCGACGAGCGTGAAAACACACAACTCGGAGCGGAAAAAAAAAGTCGTATTATTATTATTATTATTGTGATTACCATCGCCATCGTTAACCGCCGGTCGAAAAGTGGCCGGCGCGCGTACGGATTTAACATTGGTACCCGTATAGCAATTATACGCGTCACGTGAAACGGCCGACCCGGTCTTACAGACGTGTACGAGCGTCGAGCGCGCGCACAAATACGTATTACGAACGTAAACGAGCCTTCGCGGCTGTCATTTAACGACGTACGCCACGCTGTGCGGCCGCGCGCGTTTTCAAAAACGAGATACGACGGCAACAAATACGATAGTGTTCATGCGCACGGAAACGAATGCGCGCGGACTGCCAACGAAAACACGCCGTCACCGCCGTTTGAAGTGACCGGTCGACCGGGGGCAATGCGTACGATGCGATCCGTCCGAACTCGCGTCGGGCGCTGGGATTAAAAAAAATAAATAATACGAATCCGTGTTGTGTGTCCGCGCGATCGCGAAAACGGATTTACGAGTCGACGTGCGCGTTACACGGTCGAAACCGTCGTCGTGCGAGTTTCGGTCCGTTTTTTTTTTCCGAACGTGTCGGTCCGGTCGGCGTCCGAATGTCGTTCGACATCGAACAGCCGTGAGTTCAAAAATATCGCCGGTGTAGTGCTCGCGCGCCGCGCTCGGCTATCGGCGCTGAAACCGGTGGGGGGGGGGAGGAGGAGGAGGAATAAAGGGGTCCCCCGTTTCCCGTATTGTTATTTTTGTTCTTTTAAATCCGCCAACGGTTTCAATATGTGGTGCATCTCAAAGCGTCCGTTCTCACGTTCGTTTGAACCACGGGACTAAGATATTGATAGATATTGTACACGTACACAGATGGGTATTTATAATCTATGATTACAACTGAACTGATGTCAGCAACAGTCCAAACATCGTGAATCTAGCCAACATTCCAAAGATCAACCATGACGGAGCAACGTCTAAATGGATTAGCGTTAGCAAATATCAATAAAAAAGAAAATCTGACCGAATTGGAAGTTCTACAACAGTTTTCAAAAAAACATCACCTAAGCGACTACTACAATTATTAGACTGGACTGATTAAAAATGTATTTCATTGCCCGTTATTTTTTTTTTTTTCATATATTTTTTGTTTATTTAATGCTTAATTTAAATAATAAATAGAAAAGCAACTGTTTTGTTCTTAAAGCCAAAGCGCCTGTTACAACTGAATAATTATTTATTTTCAAGCCCCCCCCCCCCCCGTTCTGCGTACGACACTGACTGAAACAATTACGACTACTCCGCTGGCAACGAAAAGTGGTTGAAAAATGAAAACGGTTGACTAAAGTTTGAGTTTAAGTTTAATTTTTCTTTATTTTTAATTTCCGCCTTTTATAATGATCTCTATCTATGTGCTAATAAAACGTAAACGTACACACGCATACACTCGTCATACACTTGTTGCACGTTTTACGATTAGCACACGGGTCTGATCCGTCGAAAACCAAATCGACCGCGTATCATATACGGCTACAACAAACGCGTTGCGTCCCACGGGGATTTTTATCCACACGATGGTCTTGCTAGAAAAAAAAAATCCCGTGACTCGTCGAAGTGTTAAATGAATATATGTGTTTTCACTCGAAAAACGTTTTCTTTCGCATTTGACCAGCTTACCACGGGGATTCACTTCAACGGGATCGAATGTTTATTTCGATATGGTCACGGTTGAAAATGTCATCGACATGTGTTCTCACTTTCGGTGCAATACACGTATGGCAGTACTATTCGTACTCAAGGCCGTAATGATTTATCATCGTTGATGTTTGCTCATTTTTCGAAGCTTAAAGAATATTTATCAGTGACTGTAAAAATAAACGTTTACAATCACGGTATGTTCAGCTTTATTTTCGAGTTACGCTGCGTAAAACAGAGTCTTCGTCGTCAATAGCGTGCGCGTATGTACGGTGCATACAGTCAAATCATACTGATTATAGGGTTTACAATATACTCGTACTATCATCTACGTCTATCACATCTAATTAGTTATCATCTTTGTATATTTATGGTTTCATTTTTAGAAAAAAATAAAAATAATGAACATGAAATTAAACATATTATTTCATATACCGACGTGTTTTACATATTAATAAATAATACATTGCTTTTTTATGTATAAAATAGCAATATATAACTAATAGAAAATATATTTAAATTTTTAAATTGATACAAAATTTTTATTTATTATTTGCCTGAAACGAAATAGGCATTTAATCATATTTCTAGTCATTTAATTAAATGACTAGGCATTTAACCTTATTTGATTTACGATACATACATTCATTTTTAATAACGCGGGCGCGTACACGATTCTACGTTTCGTAGCGGCGTATAGTCTACGAATAAAAACTAGCATAATAGCGTATTTATTGCGGTACGTATTGGTGCTTTCGAACGTAAAACACGATTTTACCAGTGGTGGTTTTAGGAGGTGTCCCTCCCATGAGCCGTGTAAAAACTAAAATTATGAATGAGTAGGTTTCTAAAAATCGTAATTTTATGTCAAAACTGTTTACTGTTTACAAAAATTTTAGCTCCTATAGAAGTTTGACTGTTAATTAAGTTTGAATAAAAATAATTTTTGTTTTAATTTTTTTATTGATACCTATATTTTTATACTATCCTATTGTGGTGTAAAGTTAATATAACTTAAAATTACTTCTCATGTATCAAGTAATAGGGAAAAATAAATGGGATATGTATGCAAATTGTAAGTATATGCAAAATATTTTCACCCTCTCCCTCGTGGTTTCCCAAATCGCGGATATGGGCGAACAATCGTCTTCTGTGATGACGAGTGCGACTACAACAACAAAAAAAAAAAAAACAATCACTAATCTGGTGGTCTGTACTAGAGTGGTGAAAGAGGGTTAGTAAAAAACGAATTTTTTTTATATTCGCAATACATTACAGTCATAATACGTTTGTACACTACGGTAAAAGTGAAAACACACTAAAATAAGGGCAACTTAGAGATCGGCTGACGTGCACGTACGTATAATGTTCATCGGTATAGAACAGTGGTTTTCAACCTTTTTTAACAATGCGGCACACCAATCTATATATTATGCGAACTATATTTTATATATATATATACATATGTATGTATACTATTAACAATATACTTTATTAGAGGGTTATTTGTTATGAAATATATTAATACAATCGATCGGTCGAGACGGCTGCGACGGGCATACTTACAATAAATAATATTATATGTATCTACGATTAGTTCGATCAGTTTTTATCTCGTACATCAATAATAAGCTGGTAAATACATACTTATAAAACAATTTATAGATTTATCGCGGCACATTTAAAGGGCACTCGCGGCACGCCGATTGGAAACCACTGGTCTAGAACGTTTGGGCGTGACCGTTGAGACATTTGGATGTGGACGTGAAGGAAAAAACTACTATTTAAACTATTTAAAACCATTATGCAACGTTTTATCTATAGTTTACTTCGCATTGGTTGTACCGAAATTTTCAATATTTTTATAGTTTCATTTGATTAGTTGATTATACTTAACTTCTTTTTATTGAACTTTATGATTTTTACATTATCATATTTCCATTACAATTTCATATACATTTTCATATCGTTGATTTTGTCGATACTTGTATACACACACACATTTATATAATTTATTCACCATAAACCTGTGATTTTAATTATTAAAATAATCTTACATGTCATGATGACTATTAAGTCATCGTGATAGCTGGTAAATATCCACCAAGACAACGAAAACTTACTTGAACATAATATTATGACACTATTGTTTGTGTTGACTTGACTGCGTGTGTCTTTTCTCAGTTTTTCTTTAAAATTTTGTAATAAATCATGCACATTTTGAACAAAGAAATATGTGTTTACAATGACCATAACTAAAGTCCAAAAATCAATTGAATATATGTTTAATTATTTGACTAAAAATTACCAAAAGGAACCATTAAAATTTGTGAATCGGTATTTGATAAAAGCGATTGGAAATTAAATCAATGGTAATTATTAATTACTGTGCACAAGAGGTGAACTATGAGTTAGTTTTTATGGATGTTCGAAGAGCGAGTTAGGCGTTCGGATAAAAGCCCAAGTTGCGAGTGTTTTAGACAGGCATTCTAAAGTCTATAAGGGATAAAATAATTGGAGAATAAATTATACCTAAGCGTACTATATGAATAATGTTTACGATTAATAATTAATAATCGCACAATTAAAATTAATGTTTTTGTATTACAAGACTGAATATTGTTATTAGATGTATTAAATTAAATAAAACGGAAGATTTAAATATTTTTTCGCGTTCGTCCAGAAGAACAAAATAAAAACCTTTTGCCAGCAATTGAATTACCGAGGAAGTTATTTATCTCGTAGTCCAGTACATACAACAATATAATAATAATTCCAGCGAATGAACGATTAGCTGTTTGTGATTTTTGCTGTAGTTCAATATATATTTGTTATATATTGGTACGCTCGTTCAAAGTCTCGTTTACAATACGGTTTTTTATTATCATTTTTATTTTTATATTTTTCGAAACGGCCAGAAATGTTAAAAATCTTCTCTTCATATACGTACCTACAGTACTACGTATAATACGGTATTATCATTTTTATTTTTATATTTTTCAAAACGACCGGAAAATGTACATATAATTATGTTCTATCAAGTGTTCTGCGCGAACTATATAATTTTTATATCAAATTACAATATGAAAAATATTAAGTAATTTTCTAAACACAATAAAGAAAAAGACAATTATTAATTTAGGTATTAGAGTCCCCTTAAATATAGTTCAAAAGACACAATATCTCTGATCTCATATCAAATGCTTCAAATTTAAAATTATATTAATTATTTCAATATTCTGAAATAGAAAAATCAGATTCTGTAAATATTAAAAATTATTATCATACATTTTTTTCTAATTTAATTATTATTCTCGTATGGTTTACCATTATGTTAACTCTCGCAAAATGTTGACTGTTTCTACTATTGAAAAATCACGTGAAAACATAACTAATTAGTTTCGAAAATTGTTTAAAGAAGCCGGGGTAAAGATGATTCATCTCTTCAGATTAGCTAAGAGACGATAAAGATTAATTTTAATAAAACGACTTGGAAAAAGTCTTGTGAACTTGATTTTGTTCTCCGGTTTACAGTGTTATAACACTATAAATCTGAACATTAACAAACATTTTGTAGTACAAAAACCGAACGTTATGTACTCGTGTTTCGTAAAAGATATTTTATTATTATTTTTATTGATTCTTGCGTAGGAATAATAAAAAAACCATTTCAGCCCTCCTCCTCCCTCTAACCATTATTCAAAATTCCTGAGCACGCATCTGTGTACCGACACCGGTGTTGAATAGACGCACGACGACGACGACCAAGTCTCCGTGTGCGGTACCGGTTCGTCGCTATTGTACGTGTCGTTATTATACAAAAAGGGTTTCGCGTCCCGGAACGCGAACAACGCCAGTGCCACGGGAGAGTCGAGACGTGCATACGATTCCGAATCAAAACACGCGCGTTACAGAGAGATTTCAATTTCGATTTTTAATACCACGGGGGAACAGGGCCGAGGAACTCGCAGCAGGGCGCGTACACCGGTAGCCGGCACGGTTCGTTTACCTGCGCACAGCAGTCGACTTGTCACTATATTATACCGTTTATAATACGATTCGGCCTTATCGGGTTTTATTTATTCATTATTTTTTTTTCCGACGAGTGTGTACACATTATACATATGTGTGTGCGCGTACAAAAACGATAATTATCTTGCCGGCTTGAAAATGGAATCGCGTCAAAGCCACTCCATAAAATAATAATTTACATTTAAATTGGTTTCCTCGTGTTGTGTAGGAGCAACGGATTTTTGACGTTTTCTTCTCCGTCCGTAACACTTTTCTTCCCCTTGACCTCAGTACAACAACATTATTGCCAACGTTTATTATTTCCACGCACACAACCACTAGCACTTGTGCTGTTTTAACATTTTGTTTTTATTATCAAATGAAATCGTACCTCACGCGCCCGCCTGTAATCCATCCCGCTTGAATTTGTTGAGGTTTTATTGTTTAAGTAATCGATAAATTTTAATCGTTTTCCCCAAGTATTTCGATAAAAAAAATGTGTCAACGATGAGTGTTTTGAATGTAATGTTTTCTTTTTCCCAGTTTTAAACAATCACGATTTTAAGTATCTTAGACACCTAATTCACACGTTGAGGAACCTAATGAATGATGATAATCGTAATAAGCTCTTTATTTTGTAAACAGTAAAACATTATGCTTAGAAAGCTTAGAAACAAGTATCTTAAAGCATGAATCGTTACTGTTAATGGAATAATTCTAAGGTTGAAAAAGCTCAACACGTATCACGTTGTGGCTGAAGCTCGAATGGATTGCAATGAAAATATGGTAAAATTTGTTGTGCGAAAAGGTACTCGTTTAGTACAAACGGTCTAACAATAATTATGAGAGCTGAAATGTAACAACCGTTTGACGAACGAATGTTGTCTCGTATTCCGCAGGCTAAAAAAGATAAACGGTCGGACTTTATCTAGAAAAATAGTAACGGGAAAAAGTCCCCGAAAAAAAGTTCTAAAAAAAGAGTATCTGATTGCGTATATATTACGTAAGAAAAAAAAAATAAAATCAAAACAATATTTAGTAACGACTATTATAAATTGAAATTAGTTTTAAATGATAGTTTTTACATGAAAATAAATCAACATTTTTTATGGATACAGAAGGTTATCATAGATAAAGCACAATTACCTTTAAGTGAAATTAATAAACAAAGTAAAAAAAAAAAAAAAATAATTTATGAACAAATGCAATGTCGATTAAAAGCATTGTGTGTTGGTTTAAATACAAATGAAATTACATTGCAAGAGTTTTTATCAAATATAGGTAATAATATAAAAAAACGAAATTTTTAATTATTAATATTTAAATATTATTTGTTTATATAATATAGTACTTTTTTATTCAGGTACTTTATTTCCGAGTACTTTTTTTCTGTGTGCTACTTTTCTGGGTACTTTTTTTACTTATATCCGGTCAGACAGCCGAACGAGAACAAAAAAATTGGCCCTGCACAAAGACAACAATACGATAAGAGTTCCGTTTAATGGAATAAAACAAATTGTAACTTTCGTTAACCGGCGTTTGACCGTTTCACGAGTGTTTTCTCGATTGGGGCGGCGATACGATTCCTACCGCTCAATAAGTTTGAAAACGTGATAGAAAGCGAAATGTCTATTGTTAAAAATGTCTCTTTATCCGTCGACGTCATTGTAACGCGTTGCGTTTCTTTTTGTACTGCACCCTCGGACACCTCTGCGTTATTTCGCCGACTATTTTGCTCATGACCACGTCCAACACGTAAATCCGTTCGTCGTGACCGTAGTCCATGTCGAACACGATTTTCGTAATCTTCCTGGCCACAACCACGAACTTGTTGGCCGGCAACCGGCCGCGCGGTGGATCGCGCACCGCCGCGAACGATTTCTTCGACAGACAAGACGCGAGCCGTATGCCGACGAACGCCATCAGCCTGTCCACATGCGTGTCCACGTGCTGCAAACCATAAGGTCCGTAAACGGATAGCCGTCACCAAGGACGTCATATACGTGCGTTACCCGCAGATAGGGCCGTTCCGAGGGTATAGGGGGGGGGGTTACGGGACCATTTCGCCTCGGGCCCCATCGTTGGAATATTTTCTGTGGAGCCCTCATAAAGTCTTGACGCATAATAATAATTAATAATAAAGTCTCGATTACACTGAGCAATTTTACACGCTGCGTGTCGGCGATTGAAGTCCCGCGCGTGTGAGCGTGTAGCGGCGACTTGTCCGATTACGTTGAACGATTAAGTTATAAACAATATGAATAATGTTCAATTCTACTATGTAAGTATGCAATGCAGTACATGCATTTAAATGTGCTTGATTGGTTAAGGTTTGGAAAAATACGTTCGCGGGAATTTTGTTATTCTCGGTGAGTATTTTTTTTTATCATATCTAATTATTATGGTCGAAGGGTACCCAAATTAATTTTCCCCTGACCCCGAAAATCTTGAGACGGCCCTGGCCGTAGCAACCGAACATTGCGCCTGGGGCGAAACTTCAAAACGCGCCCTTATGTATTTATAATATCACGCTCATTATATATTATTTTCGACGTTTTCTTTGATTAATATGAAGAATGCTAAAGATTTTGTAAACTAAATTGACCGTTGTAATTTTTAACATTAAATGCGAAATTTTAATGTTTTCGCTCTCCCAGGAATTGCGCCCCTCTCGCCATCCACTTGCCACAGCACTGCCCGAAGGTGTAACCGGACGCTTAGAAACGTCGGACGGCCGTCTCAGAGATTTTTGATTTTGCGTCGCGACAACGTCAAAACCAAAAGTTTCATAAACGGTTCGAACGCCTACCGCGCCACCCGGCCCGTTTACGTCGACTAAATATTTGGATATTAATAAAATATTTTCGAAGACGTTCCCGCTGGAATTTTGAAAAACCTGCGCCACGAAAATACCTTTTCCACGTGATTTTTCCGCGGCATTCCGAAGCCTCCGTCCTCGCAGCCGATCATCATTGCCCTGTCTTCGTTCGTACGGATCGTGTTCGAAAACGCTCGCATCGCTGCTCGGACCCCGTTCGCGTACGTGGTGACCACGTCCATCGAAACCGCGGTATCTCCGATGGGAGACGAGTCCGCGATAAACGCCAAAATCGTCGGTTCCACGAGCTTTTCGCCGTCCGGCGACGCCAACAGCCGTTTCGGTATCGAATCGATCTTGTCCCGGAGCCGGTCGATCGTGTTTTGCGAACGTTCAAGGATCCGATCTGTATAAGAAAAAAAAAAAAACCCACATCGTGAGCCGTGAATAAATCGCACGTTCCGTTGGGGCTTACGACTCATCCGCCTTTTCACGTGTTCGAACACGGTCCTTCTGCACACACCTCTGAAAACGTACTGAACGTTACGGTTGACGTCCGCCTCGTGTTCCAGCACGAGCTTCATCAGACGCATGATTTCAAACGCCGATTTTCCGGCGAGACTCTTGGCCTTGGTTATTGCTTTGCACACATCGGTGTCGTTGATTTCAAAATCCAAATCTGTGTGCGTTTCAAAAACCATTACTCATTCACGGGGAAATCGATTAAATAACAATTCTCGTGGATGATTTGGAACAAATTACATAGGGAATTCCTCGTGAACAACTATTAACAATACCGTATAACAATGTATTTTCATCAACTGTACGTTGCAGTCAATGTTTACATACACGTTCGAAGTGTCTTACTCCCTTATGCGCAACTAATTATACGCATGCCCGAAATTTAATAATTGTCTTCAAATAAACTTTTTACCGTATTTCAGTGAACTAGTGACCGGTCCGCAATAATTATTCGTACTGCACCCACGTGTTGTTCGAATACTATTGTATTAAACTTGTACAGAAGAAGTAGTAATCAACACCGCACGGAACACACGGTTGAGTGTGGATCAGAAACCAATAACCGCAGTATGTACAATTAAGTCGAATAATTTCATTCGTCAATTCATCAGCAATCATATTTTTCTACAACACTACTCTGCTATTCGTACATAATGGATAATAATAATTTGTGATCTTGGACATTATATATTTTTGCGATTAAAAACATTGTACACAATTATGTTGAATATTCTATGTACACATGAAAATTTATATGTTTTATAGATGAGGAGGGGGGGGAGTGATTTTTATGCCCACAGTTCCCCATACATCATCCATTTGATCCGAAAACAATATTGTGATCAATTCCTCATATATTATCGGATTTGTTCGGACCGCCTATACTTGCTTCTTGATATTAATCATTCTCGTGCACCACCTGTTCGATTCATGACGATATTGAAGGGCTGCTGTTTGTATCGACAACGTTAAATTTATATGTTTGGCCCGCACCATGACAACCCCGTCCGTATCACTCGGCCACTAAGTATATTTTTTCTATTATATTTTTAAATATCAATATTTGTAAAGTGCCTTCACCGCGATCGCATTCCTCGACAGAGGGGTCTTATGACAATACGATCGTCTCATTTTATTTTTTAAATTACGAACCCATTTTTAAAGTTTTCAATAACCAATCGTTTACAATGCGTAAGGCTTGCGATTGGTTATTTGTGGTCGCGTTATTATCAGCTTCATTGTATAATTTGCTATATTCTTCTGGAGTGTTTTCCTCCGAAACTTTATCCATATCCCTGAGCATCGACGATTTCCTACAGATGCATTGCGTGAGTGAATCCCAAATGGGCGCCGTTTTCTTTAGGAAATATATTCCAGCCTCGCAGTTTCCAAACTGTTTTTTGAACTTGGATATCCTTTCCAAGTACACTCGAAGATAATCAAACTTTTCGAAGTCAATGGCTTCTAATTTCTGAAATTATAACAACGATAGTAATATTCATAATAATCTTAAGAAACAATCGATAATCTGTTGTACCGATTGATCTGGATCTGTGAAGCATTCTTTTTCGTTCGGTTCTTCTAATCGCTTGTCATCAGTGCCTTCTTCGTGTTTTGAGAACAGATTTTTGGAATCATCCAATAAACGCTTGTCAGGTAATAGCTGGTCGCCTGTAAACACTTTATTTCGACAGTTCGAATCGTCCCGAAAACATTTTCCGTCTTGCTTTCTACACGACCTTAAGTGTTTTCTTTCGGCCAATAATTTCTGCGACTTCATATCTTTTTCTTTTATCGATTTCATTAAATTTATATTTTTAAGATGTTCCAGTGTTTTTATATTTAATAACCTGTTTTTTATATGTAGCTCTTTTTGGCGATTCGCTTCCGCTCTATTGATTTTGGCAATAACATTCTGCTTTTGTAATTTATCGATTCTCCTATTGTATTCTTCAAAACGTATTTTGCACATCTCCTCTCGGTTTCGGTTAATGTTTAACACTTTTTCTTTTTGCAGTGTGACTTTATCGTCTATAATAATCGGTTTTCCTTCACATTTGTACAAGTCTAGTACATCGTTTATTATTTTCAAATTTACAAAATTGCTCTCCATGTCAAAGCACAATGATGGACAGAACAGAAACCACTACGCAAATATTTTTTCAAAATTTGAACTTAACACTACTGTTGCAATCGAAACTAAATCAACGATCGCGCCGTGTTATTTAATTCATCGTAAATAATCATACATTTCGTAAGCAACGTTTATGGAACATATGTTTTATAGTTATTTACGTTTGTGTTGAGAAAAAATTAACACGTCCGAACTAGACCGACTGTAGAATAAACAAGTGATTAATTTTAAAATTACAATAAAGCTCGTCATTAAAATTAGGGGCGTCTTTATGGGGTGGCCGGGGAGTGGGGAGCCTGCCCCCCCTGAAATGAAAAACACCATTGTTAAAAATTTTTATTTTTAACATAGATATGTCTTAATACTGGGGGTTTTCGAAAATTTTTCGCGACACTGAGAATGTTGTTTATGCGATAATTTAAAATTTTATATTTATAAAATATGTGGTGAATTTTGAGTGACTCTGATGGTGTAAAGACAGTCTGGCAATATTATATAATAGTGTAAAAGTAATTTTTGTCATAAAAGTGTGTGCTTCCTCCTTCCTTTCCCCCCAAAAATCAAATACATAATCGGTCTCCTCCGAAATGAAAACCTATATACGCCACTGACTAAAGTCCCAACCATCAAACAATGTATTTTTACGATGTCATGACTACTAATCCCGTGTCCAAAACTATACTAACATAATGTGTTGATAATAATTTACATTGGTACGGGTGCAGACGTTCTGGAATCAATAACATTATCAAAGAGCGGTCGGACACGAGTGCACGTTATTCCAGTGTTCCACGATAAGTATTAGACCGTTGGAGTTTTCGATTAAAATTCGATTTTCCGCATTCTTTCGCCTCGTGCGATACGGTAACAACCCGATCGGTGCACGACGTCAAATCGAGAAAATTTGAATTCGCCGCGCGTAAGAGTCGTCCCGAACAGAACGTGGCTGTTACGAGCACTATTATAGTGATGTAACTATGCGAGATCGATTCGCGTCGGCCGACGGATTCATCGTCGAGAGCAAAGATAATCGATAGATATCGACTGTAAAAACGGTTAGCTGTTTTTTTTTTTTTGAATATTATTCAAAACGAAACAGCTGCGCAGAAAATATTCGTATTACGTGGTACAGTCGAATCAAGTGCAACAGCGCTTGATTGTACCTGTTGTTGTACGTTGCGTTTCGTTTCGTACGAACAAGGAGAAAATTTCGCGAACAGACGACAACGGAATGATCACACGACGGGTGTCCGTTCTAGTAGATATTGGAATTCGCGACGGGATGAGATTGCCACTGGCTGTGTGAGATGTGCGCTCGTTACGTTGAATAGTCAACATGAGATAAAACATGAAAAAAAAAAACGTAGAAAAAATCGTGAAAAACAAATGAAATAGAAACGTTTTGGTCGAATCGCGTTTGCTTTTCGACCGTCGGCAACGAGTGCAGTGTTTCCGCTAAGTACGAGGTATTAATTCGTAAACATTATACCGGTAACGCGTAACAATATGGCGAACAAGCACTTAGCAACAGCTTTTCGCGAAAATCACAACGTTGTTGTTTTCTGTTTCGGCCCGTAACAATACTGCGTCGAAGAACTCCGTGCACGCGTTCCGTCGTTCCTGCCGGGTACGGGGCCCTTGCACACGACATCCGTTACGGCATTGCATAATGTTCAATACAATCGAATTCAATTAAAAAGTTTTTTTTTTTTTTTTGTTTAATCAGCGCACGTCCGCGGAGCAAAAGAACAATCGGAAAGTTTTACCATCCGTTTTATTTATCCTTCGGATCGGTATCGACATCGGCAGTGGCGCATCTCTCCCCGGAGTGTTGGTTTCTTGATTGTATACACCACACGATATGCATATACAGCGAACTCAACGAGTTTAAATCGCCTAAGAACGAATTGAATGTAATCAACGTTTTTGCACAATATCGATTCAATCCCGGCGGCTACACTGGCAATATAATTTAATCCGAATCGAAAATAAGAAGAAGAAGAAGAAGAATAAAAAAATACAAACAACGCGATCGGCGTTTAATCTGTACCGCGCGTTCACATTCAATTACGTGTGTTTGTCGAAGCATTATTGTGAATCCGATTTGTTTCGTTTATACAAAGCATAATGTCCAATACCTTTTATCGTGCTGGGACCGTCGAAGAATTCCAGTCGATTATTTCGAACACACTTATTGTATCATGTACACCCGTAATCGTATCGATCTCTTTATTTTGCCGCCGGACAGTAGATAAAACATATTTGGCGGGCTCATGGAACGTGGCGTGTTCGACGTGCATATTTTTATTTTTTTTTTTTTTTTAAACCGCCAATTTCCTTAAGTCTTCCTCTCCTGTTAGAATATAGAATATTAGTGATATTAGACTGCAAAGAAAAGCTACAAAGGCTGGTGGTACCAAAAGCAAACAGTTTTTACTAAATGTGTCGTTTACTGTTGACTAAAACGTTTGCTCTTGTTCACATAACAATTTTGTACACACTATTTTTTTTTTCCGTTTCTATTACCTATGATAGTATACGTCTTAACCGCGCCGTATCGGTAAACAGTGCTTTATGGTTTAGTTGTGAAAAAAAAAACCAAGAGAATTTTCGACCCTTATATGTATTAGACAGGTTCCATGGCGAATGGCAAACTCCTACAAAAGTAGGTAATCTCCTTTATGGACGTAGTGCTAACTCCTATACTAAGGTTACAATAAGCTGAACTACTAAAATAAGAATCAATTTGGTTAAAATACATTTTTTCATATTTTAATACAGTAGTTTAATTGTATAATAGTATTTTAATAAGTATAACATTTAACTAAACAATTACTAACTTTTTTTAAGAAAAAATATCAAAAATTATATGATTTATAAGATACAAATACATTTTTATTTACACATTCATTTACGTTTACTTTTATAGCACACCCTTTTAATAAATTCATGACGTGATATTTCTTCTTGATTGTATTTTTTTTTTCTTTCTGTATGTACTCATATTTTAAAATTGTTTTTGGCTATCGAAGCCGAGGTGTATCATTGTTTCTAATTCTGACGTATCTTTCGGTCTGTATGTCTAGCAAAACTTTCACAAATAAATGCAGATTCGGATAATGATGATAAAAATTGCTATTAAATTTAGAATGGAAAGATTCACGATTACGATAGAGCGTCATATTATGTGTGTCATTAAAACGTGAACGAAACTGGTCGCCGTCAGTATTGATCTCATTTTGAGTAGACTATAGATTATAGATATAAACACGATTTTAAATGTGACTGTTCAAATAGAACTTATTTAGTATTAACTATAATATTCGGCGTAAACGTCATGCAACTTTAACCTCTACCTAAAAAGGTCTGTGTAGGAGATTACACTATGTTTTAGATTCAGGTAAAAAGTTCATTCGTGTAGGAGTTTACATGCAGCCGGTTTCACCGGATCCTAGACCACGTCAGCGATGCCGTCGAAAACGTGCAACCGCAGTGCGTGAATAAACCGAAGTACACGTGGACTCCGAGGACCTGTCTTTCGATCCTTTTCTATCCTTGTCGCGCGTGGCCATGTACTCGCTGTAAGGACTCCGATGGAAGCGAGTGAGAGAGTAGGACGTAACATATCCCGCCCTGAGACCAGAGCGAAACGCGAACGCTTATGCTTCATAACCATTGTTGTTGCCAAAACTTTAATTTTCCTTAACCATTGCAAATGCATCACTAATCACAAATCACAGAACAATCGCCCAACATGAATTCGTTGCGCAGATCTACGTTTTCTTTCCCCCGAACGAAAACCGCACGGGTCCGTGAAGAAGAACGCGTTCGGAAGTGGTTCGTACCGCGCGATACCCGGTCCCGAAAAACCGTGGCCGTGGCGGACGATTGCGAATCCTTAGACGGCATTCGGAACGAGTCTTGAACGACCGGCGGCGTGCCCTTTGCGCCGGTCGCGACCACCAGAAGCAGCACACCCCCGTACGGTGAACCGGACGCGCACAATGCCGGGCTGGCGAATATAATAATAATAATACGGTGCGACGATGCGTTGTGCGTACGGTCGTCAAAAGACCGAAGAATATTATCGGCTACTGTATGCGGAGAGACGATTATTTGCGATACGATGACGGACCGGACCACCCGTTCTCGTCGCCGGCCATTGTCCTGCCTCTTCCTGGTCAATCCAACATTATTATTTTCCGACTGCCACAACGAATTCCTACGCACGCACACACGACGTACAGGGCGCAACTACTGTATAACGTTGTAAGCGACCGTGTGTGTGTCCACCCGTCGGGCCCTTCAGACGTGTACGCGTATCGTTCCGCTTGTTTGTACATTGTACGCTCCGTATTGTACACACCATTGTGATGGCACAACAATAACCGTCGTCGGCCCGGCGTCTGTACTCGAGTAGCAGCGCGTGCACCACGGTCGCGTTGTTATGTGTTATTATTTCCTCGGACCTTTTTTCCTTTCCTTTTTTCCCAATCATCAACTCTACACGTATTATGTTCGTCGTACTGACTCGTTCGGCGCTACCTGTTTATGCGGTGTTCGCGATCATGGCCAGGACCACGGTGGACGGTAGTAGCGCGCCATTTCCTACACAACTACCGTAGCGCGTTTTGTGCTCTTATATCGAACCGCTGACCCGGCGGATGATTTTACCGAAGTGCCGATTATCGTGGGCGAGGGGGACGAAAAACATGATTTGTACTTTGTATCATAAGTGCACGTATTATTTTTCTGATTCGCAACACATCGATGGCTATACAGAATACGTGTATATATATTCTGATGACTTGAGAATAGCAAAACTTTGGACTGCGGCAAATGAACGAGTTGCCATCCCCTCTCTTCTGTCACTGGGGACAACGAACACGTACGACCGTTCAGATAGCTGCGCGTTACGCGCACCGAACGTAATTATCCTGGTCAAGAAATTACGGTTAGTGCAGCCAGTGGTGCTGAACCTTTTGTAGGGCAGAAGTCCTGTCTCGTAATATTTCAGTGGCGAGTCGGTCTAGTCTCCAGTGGTCGGGTCGTCGAGTCATTGCGATTCATCAACATATTACTGACATTGATCCATCATGATCCATTATTGATCCGTAGTAATCTATTTCGATGGGACGGTGGTAGGGAAACGAAAAGTTCATTCCGTTTGGAGATTTAAGTTTTTTCCCCTTCTCTCGTTAACGCATTCCTGCGCGCTCGAATATTATCACACTTGTCGGCGTACTGCTCGGCAATTCCCGATACACGTCTTCTCCAACTATTGCCAACCGATCGCCGTGCACTTACGTGTCTTACCCATCAAATATAATATTAAATGAACAAATACTAAATTCGCGTACGTTCGTAAAAAAGTAATGACAAAGTAGAACAACAAAATTAAACATGTAAATATCAACACACTGATAAGATAAAATAGAATGAAATAAAATAAAAATAAGCTAAACATTACAAAAATTAGGTTAACAGTGACAGTGATATTAAGGGCTTAGTGAGACGGATGGTAACTATTACAGCTGGAAGATATATTGAAAATATAGATCATAAATTGATGTCCAGGTCTCGTATCCAATTGACTATTCGAAATTCCTATTAGCTGAACGAATAATTTAGTTCGTGATTTCAAATGTATAACATACCGTCTATGAAGCCGATAAGTTTTCTTTTCACGTTTCCGAAAATATCATTAATGGGCCCGTCCCGGTGTTTCGAGTGTTACGACAAGTCGGTCGGGCTGCTGGCCACGCCATTGCACGTTATTATTATACCGTATTCCTTTTGCGTTGAGGGCGGTTAAACGAATGAATTAAAATCGATTTATTCGCTCGCGGTACATGTATACGAGTATATACATGTGTAACTCGATTGCGTTTAATATAGTATACGATGACGACTCGCATTACATGTGATTACCGCTTGGAGGGTTAATCAATGTTTGTGTTCCGCCATAACGTTGCGGAACGATGTATACAATACGGGGACACACAGAACCTAGTCGACAAAAACGGTGCAATAGGCAGCTTAACGTTCATCAAAACGAAAACGTATTGTTGCGTTTAGTGGTAGGCTGTTTGCCTGTAATACAATATTTTTATGGACTCGGTGTCAAGTGTATCGTTTAAATCGTATTTTGTGGTTTGGAAACATTTCGCAGTGCTTACGATCAGAAGTTTCGGTATCAACTGAAATCCATCCCATCGATTCGGAATGCAAAACCGTACAATTAAGCACAACTCTACCACGTTGATATTAAATGTTTTTCCAAAACGAGACGGTTTCGCATCGTTTTGAACTTCGAGATCGTTTTTTCGTGTTAATTTTCATTTTGTTTGGACCGAAACATTTATAACGGTTCCAATAATTGTTGATTTTCGATCGTAATGCAATCGGAATCACGATTGTAGTGGCAATATAACTCGATTATTTTGTTTAGTGAAACCCAATACGACGTAAGGTTTCACGGAATAATAAGTAATATTAAGCTTCAACGGAGTAAATGTTCAATAGCTTCGACACATGATTAAAGTCGAACATGAGGATGATATGTATGATGAATTTGTACTAATTCAATCTGTGCAAAACGTTTAATAGAAATTCCGATAGCATGAATATGATTTGGCCGATTGATTTTTATGTAAGTAGATCGGCAACAACAATTAATAGGTACCCGAGTTTCATATTTAACCTTATTTTATTACTACGGTTATTTTCGGTATATTATGTAGTGATGCATCGACTGGTCAGCAACGGTTCTGTTAGACTTATAATTGAATCAAGTTCAAGTATGTGCCAAGTGATCTTGATAATTGTTTGATTATCAAGTTATCCGGCGAAATAAATCCAATACAATGTTTGGAGATCGTAGCGCGTTAACTGTACTACCGACAGGTTTCGATGGTAAGTTTATCGACTGGCGTAATAATAAAATGTGTAACGATCGTATTCACATTCGTCAATTATTATGAGTCATCAATAATATTATAATGTTGTTTGTTCATTTCGAATTGCACCACCAGAAACGGTAAGAGCGTTCTGTCGGTTCATTCGTTCGCGAGTAAGTGAAACACGGTTTGGCCCGTAGAGCGCACTCGTGTACGAAGTCAAACCTGGATAAGAGATCATGTAAATACGGACCGAATACATTTTAAATGTTAATTTTAACTCAAAATGCACTTTAAACGTTTAGTTAACTGACCATTTGTAAGTGTAGTACTAATGAGAATAAGAATTGTTATCCAGTCCTATAACAATTATCGTTGCACCAACAGTTCATCAGAATCGAAATTTCCCGAGTTGATTTTAACTTGGGCACATTGGACCGAAGACCCTAGTTGCGAGTCCTGACCGTAGTTTTGTATACGGCCTGATAAACATGTTACATTCGTTACGTAATTGTTTAATTCGATTATCTTAAAACGTTTATTATTTGTTAGCGAGACTGCGTAACTTCAACGGTTTGAAAATAAATCAATAAAGTACCCCAGTTTTCTAATACATTGTCATATTCCAGCAGAAAACGAGGAATAACGACGTACGGCCCTAATCTTTGTCCGATACGGTCGCACCGTTCGCGTAGAACCCTTTCACTGATAGCGAAACTCGGAAGTGTACGGTACGGGGTAGAGAAATTGAGCCGGGTATAATTTGTGCAATAGGCAACTAAACTTTCATAGAAATCAACAAAACACGATTTATTGCACGAATGGTGCGGTTATATAATATATAATATAGTTGTTCGTAATTGGTGTCTTGGTGGGGTTTTCGACCCTTCGCAATAAAAAAAAAAAAAAAATAATAATTTGATAACATTTTACTAAAACTACCAATATTTATGTTTGTTGTTTAGTTCTTCTAAGTGTACATTATTCGTAATTGTTATTTTTTTCCAACGGGGGTGGCACACGACCTCTCGATGCTTCCCTCCACGTGACGACACATGTATTCCTCGGTTTCTAATCAGTGATCACCAGGCGGGAACGATTTTAAACGATGTCCTTGATATAATAAATATCTAAATCGACGACAATAAAATATATTATTATTATTATTTGATATATATATATATGTACAGGCACTGATATATACGTAAACGGAAAATCGGTTCTTTTGAAAACTTCGGTTGAGGCACAAGGGATTGTAATTTCGCTGAGTCCGCGTGTTGAAAATACTATTATTGGTTTTTGACAAGCAGTAAAAAATATTTATCGCTGCGTAGGTTGTACTATAACGCAGTGGCGCACGCACGGGGTGAGGGTTATGGGGTTGTAACCCATCCGAAATTTTCTCCGATGTCTCGGTTAAAATTTACAAATTTTACAAGTTTGAAATATGAAGAGCTAGTATTGAATACCTAGTATTATTGATTATAGAAAAGTCTATTCTATTATCATTTCCATTATGCTATTATTTAAGTCAAAATATATTAAGGACTTGCATAATTTTGGTAATTGTAAAATGTGTTATATTTTTACCTTGACCCCCCCCAAAAAAAAAAAAAAACATCCTGTGTGCGCCACTGCTATAACGCGTCGACTCATAAAATCGTTTGTTTGGTTTTTCACGACGTGCAATGCGGAAACTTAGATATAATTATATGCAGTTCATTATCGCGATGTAGACGATGTCGACTCGATTTTAGAACACGCGTTACGCGATAACGTAATAAATAATAATAAATTAATTGATATTAAAAAAATATATATACATGTTGAGATAAAAATAAAACAATTAATAAAAACGTATATAAAATCAATTAGTAAATAATTATTACGTTGCTAATTAACACTTTGTGTTTCAGTTATTCGACGCGTGAATACGAGTGCCAACTTTACATCATACGAGCAGTGCACTCTTCGTACGAGATCGTATTCCGTTCGCACGCAACTAAATCGACCGACAGATCGCGTTGAACGTATCGTATGTACCACGTGCAACACCGAACCATTAATTATCTTTGTTTAGAAATAGCATCAGTGCAACAGGTCTGTGTATCAAAAATCTTAAACCGTTCAGCAGAGCATTTTTAATATTTGATAATTCACAGTCATTTGTTAGCTGTTTTCTGTTAAATATTAATACGACAAACCGTACTAGAAACGTTCTTGTAAGTTTAAGTTTAATAGTGCTCTTTTTAAAAAATACAACTTCTCAGGAACATTATTTGTTTATATTTTACGATAACATTTTGAGATGTAGTCTTATTGAATTCATTCAGTGGCGTAAACTGGGTGGTGCAAATGCCATATTTGCACCACCAGAATATCATTGAAATTCGTGTACCTATAGTGATATTTTTGAGAGCCAATGAAACCAGCATACTAAAAAAAAAAAAAAATGTTGATTGTTTTTTTTTTTTTTTATTAATATTATAATGATAAAGGTTTTACCGTTAAAACAATTTAAAATGTATTTATTTTATAAAGAAATACATGAGAAATATATATAGTTTATTGGGAAGGATCTTACTTAGGAAGTTGGAAAACTGAAGTGTTGGAAATTATAAGTTGAGAATATGCCTCTGCACCACCAAAAATTGAACCCAATTTACGCCACTGCATTCATCGTTTTATTTACTGACCATATTATAACATCATTCCTAATAGTAAATAGCTAATGATGACAACAATATTATTTTGATATTATTTCCTGTTATTGTTTTCAGTCTTTCTCGGTTGGTTTCAAAATTCTTCGTGGGTTTATTGCACTAAATTAACAAATAAAATTATGCTAACATAAATTACAATATTACAAACTAAAAGGTAACATTTAAATAAATGTTATATTCTACAAAATAAAACTATATGATGATCATAACAATAAACTAATGTTAAATAAATTCAATTATATAAACTTATTTCAACAGATAGGTTGATAATAATATATTTAATTTCTATTAAATATAGTCTTATCCTCCATGTCCATTGACTTCCTCCATATTTTGGCAATTACTGATATTTAAATTATTATAAAATATTTTATAGTAGTTGGGGATACAATTTGCTTCACAAAGGCTGATTAAATCAGATTTTTTTTTTTTTGTGTTATTATCCCAGGTTATATAGGCCGGTTTTAAAGAAAGGTTTTCACACAACACTTTAAATCTGCGCCCTCGATATGCAACTTTTCTAACATCAATTGTTTTGAATTCATAATCAAAGAATTAATTTTTATAAAATACTTTATATTATAGGGAATCTTTTCTAGCTTCTAACACTTTAATTTTGCCCCAAACAACTTTTTCATTTTCCGTATTTATGGTAAAATAATTTCCAATTTCAGTGCATAATATTTTGAAATCTAATCATTGCTTTTCGTTCCCTTGCAATCTTTTGATTTCGCTTGTTTACATTGAATTTTAGCTATAATGTGCGTATCATAGTCATCACGACTTGCCTCTTTTTCTTCATTTGTCTTGTATGTCCAACTTACATATATTGTACGTTGGTGTTTTTTTGGTTGAAAAAAAAAACCAATATTTCATTGACAGTTAAATAAATCATAGTTAACTTTCCGGAGTACACAATCTTACTCATTTTCATTTCGGTTTATTACGTATGTACAATTTGTACATATCGAAAACTGTTAAGCTACTATCAATATACTCTATTTTGGTATATGCACTTAAATAGTACGAAGTGGTTCTAGGTAAAGAATCAATTTGTTTCGAAACATTAAACTTTATTCAATCTAATTTTTTTTTTTTTTATCATTATGTTTACTTGTTGTAGAGTTTTAAGTATTCCTTCACTATTTATATAAATAATACTGTTTCTTATCGCTTTATAGCTTACAATAAGTGTAGTCTCAAATATTTTTTACCCACTCTCTCTTTTACAAGATTATCAGCAATATTTAAAAAGTAGACAAAATTATTTTTTATGCTATTGGAACTAGCTGTCTTCATTGGATATAAAGAAGTAATTACATCAGTGTGCCTGACTATAAATTCTCTTTGCCTATTTTTGTCAGCCATTGTCCAAAACTGGTTTTTAATAAGCTCTATTTATTCTACATTTAATTTTGAACTAAATTCAAAGCGATAATTTTCACATAGAGCTTTTAACAATTTTGGTTTTACAACGATGCCAGATGCACTTACATATTCTTCACCATTATTCCCAGCCATTGCTTTTACATTTTGTTTCCACAAATGGGGATTTCTAGTGCGTTTTCTTGTAGTTTACTCCTCAGTTTCTGTTGGTTGAAACTCACAGATTGTTTGCTCTGTAGGCATAGGCTCCTTAACATAGACAGGTTATTTTCTCATAAGTTAGACCAGAAATAACAATTGCTTCATTCTCACCATAATTAGCATTTTGTCTAGTTTTTACATTTCCTGAATTAAATAAAGATAAACAATCTTATTAAATATTATTTATTAAATTTATATTCATTTTTATGTAAATTTTTTTATATTAATAAATGTTGTAATTTGTATAACAAGGGGCTTACATGAATATAATTAGAAATATCAACTAATTATGTGATGTAAAACAAATATTGGTGAAAAAAAACACATTAAAAGTAACACATTATTAATTTTCGTTAGTATAAGATTTCCCTATTATAAGTTTATTTTCTACATTAAATACATCAATCAAAGTAAATTCAGAGTTTTGAACTTGTATATCAACAATTTCATTCAATATTAATGAAAAATTTATATCATTGTTCTCAAGAAAATTAATAACATATTAGATTAACGTCCTAAATAACAATAGTACAAATACACATTAATGAAATAAGTAAAAATATAACTTATTCAATTGAATTTAAGTACACATACTTTAATTTCTGATAACAAGTAGTGTTCAATATTTTCAAATTTACTAAAAGAGCTGTTTTTTTTTTTACTTTCAGCAATCTTCTTTAAATAAATGTAGGCATATAAATTAAAAATTAAAATGTATAGAAAATAATTTTATCAATTATTTAAGTTTTGGAACTTTACTAACATTTTGTTTTATGTTTATATTTCTAACATTTTTATATGGTAAAATGTTATTTTTATTCAATTATGTAAAAATATTATAATATTTAAATAATTGTAAAAATACAGTCAAAATATTATTTATGAATCCGTATTATTATTATTATTATTATTATGTACTTATTATATTAATTAATTATCTCTTAGAACTATTATGATACAATTTAGTATCTTTCGTGCTCTTGAGTGAGATTCCATAATTATTTACAAAAAAATATTATGATTTTATTACGTTTATGTTGTAAAATTTTATTAAAATAAGATAATAGGTGTTTTTAGGTATAGGTGTAGGCAATGCTCGACTTGGAAAAATTATAGAAGGGAGGCTCTATATACTTTAAAAAAAAGAGCGTCTCCAAAACTTGTTAAGCGTTGTAATTATAACATAATAATAGTAGGGGGATGCTAAAATTTCTGAAAATTAGTTGGGGTACTCCGTCCCTTTTCGTCCCCTCACATGTCGAGCACTGGGTGTAGGTAGTACAATATGTACTATAAGATAAAATATAAGATATAAATTTATAGCTAATAACTTCATTATACATTACAAATATATATTAATTATATCATATTGATAATAATGACTAATAATTATTATCATTATGCCTCTTGCGGCTTTCATCAGTGTTGTAAATCGTGATCAATAACAATAATTTTATTGAAATAAAGCCATATTTCAATATGCCGATGTATTGTTATCAACGAGTATATTTAAAATGGTTCATTTCATTTTACGGCTTTATTGTTTTCAGCTAACTCTCAACCTGTCTTAGTACAATAAATTTAGTTCAATAACTGACGATTTAATATTATAATTACATAAATAGTGCCACTCTAGAAAAAAAAGAGAAAACGCGCATGAATTCAGATATAACAAAAACGTACATTTGAAAAATGTTGATGTACGGTCCTCTTGCACTGATAGTGCGAAATATTATTTCGAAACCAAAGCATTTACTGTTCTACTCGTTGTACGACAACTCGAATCCGAAGGGAAAGTAAATAAAAAAAAAAAAAGATTAAAATCATCGATGGCGATCAATCGATAGCACCACACATATCCTTGCATCCGCAAAGTTTTGGATAAGTTACCGTTACAGTTATTTGCAGACAGTTTAAGTGTCGTGCAACACAGGTTCTACGCAGTATGAACAAAATCTGTTGAGCTTACATTGTTATACAATACACCGTATCGGTCAAAAAAAAAAAAAAAATTATTTTTTTACAGTCTCAAGGCCACAGACGGTGTCATTATTCGTGTTACTTCGCAAAAAATAAGGAGCAGAATGGAATACATAGTGATTATTTGCGTTTTTCGCAAAAAACTCCATTATTCCGGATAAGCTGCTCGAAATATATACGAACATGTTTTTTGTACTCGAACCAATGTATTAGTTTTACGATAATGATGTTGATGTGTTATCGCATTATTACTCTTTAAGAAACTAAATTAAATCGATAAATGTTTTTTTTAGTTATTGATGCGTTTTATTATAATACAATCTACGGTTTACGGCTGAACTGATGAACGCTGCGTAAATCAACAAAGTTTTATTCGATCATTATCCATATATATGTATATATATATACCTATACCACAATAATAAAAATGTTCACACGTACATTTTAACGTAACATTAAATTTACAAGAAATCAGAGACCTCTCCCTTGAGGGGTGGCCATGACTTTTTTTCTTCAAATGTTTGTTATTTATTATTTATAAATAATACACTGAACAAATACACAAAAGTACACTATAAAATCTATAACCATGCCTATGCCGGATGCCCTATACGACCATACACACCCCGAGTGAAACCAGGTAAGCTACCTAGCGTATAGCGTAAGTTTTCCTCCTCCCCGTTAAAAGGTTTTAGGAACGCCACTGCACGACATTTTATTCTTACCACCGCGGTTTTTTTACTTGACGTGATAGTTTTCTTAAATTTTAAACGATTTACAATTAAATTTATCACACTCCTGATGGTAAAAATCTCGTTTAAAGCCGTACCTGTGTGCGTGTTATACGAACGATATATGTTGATAAAATATATTTAATTGAAATTGACGAGCGTGATACGAATTAAAAATAGAATATACCTTCGAGCTTATGATCAGATACGCAAGTAACTTTGTTACATGGGTATGCACGTGTACAAATTGAAACGTATTACTTTAAATCACTTAGCTCTTCCGGTAACATAGATCGCAAACAGTTATATTGGATTGATAATAATGTATTTTTAATTTTTTTACAACTGACCAGCAGATGTTCCTTATCTTTATCATAACAATGCCCTTTCGTGAGTTTACAATAAACGGTTATCCCAATCACAATTGGATGTGCACAGGGTGAGTTATTTATCAATAAAAAAACTTTCAATTATGTAAAACAAACATTTCGTTAATAATATCTGTTTACTTTCGGGGCGATGGCAATTTGCGGCACTAATACACGTAATTTGCTTTAGGTAGTGAATGTTACGTGTTTATTTTACGAAACGTCGTATGTTCTCATAATGTAATTTACGTCACATGCCCATATGTCTAATCATGCTTCCTCGACCAAATGATAATATAATTTTATAAAGCATTAATTTATTCGTTAACGTTTGTTTTATATTATAGATGTATTGTTTTTACGTATACAAAAATTATTTTGTTTTGTCTAATATTTACAATTATTTTCATTTTTGATCACAAATTCACAAATGTTTATTTTAACTGTGTTATAATTATGTCATAAATTATTACACAGTTCTCGGAGTAAAATACAAAATATAAAATAAAATTACCATAATGATTAAATGATGAAACAGTTTTGACAAATTTTTGTGGCTAATTATTATACAGTACTATTTGTTATCGGTCGTGGCGTAGATTATGTATATTTATTTTTTCCGGTCACTTTTGGCTTTTGGTGCAAATTACATACGCTCAACGGTTCTGTATAGTTTCGAAATATTTGAAAACATTTCATTACAATAAGTTATTGAAATTTGATATATACTTAAATTTAACCCATTCACCGTTCCCCGTATAAGAATCGAGAAATCTGTACTTTAAAATTTAAATAAAGAGAACTTGTTTAGCTCGTGGCTTGCGGACCATTAGTTAACCACTATTTAAGTAGATCTCGCTTATAAATATATAAATCACGACGTATCATTATGTATTTATTTCAAGACGATTATTATCGCATTATTTAATCGGCCGAATGGAATTATACGATTTGCTGTTTTTGCTTCGTTTATAATAATATTTTTAAATTGTAAATATTATTCATTTTATTAAGTGTAAAAATCGGTAAATACAATTTACATTTGACTGTTACCAGTCATGATTATTATTTCCTACTTTGAATGTTGCGGTCGCGTGTATACGACGAAAATTATGTAATTATATTTTATGTATACTAGCGACTAGAGAGGCATGGTTTATTGTACGTATAAAGTAAATAGTAGTAGTAAAATAAAATTACATATACATATTAGTATAAATATGAACGAAAATAATAGACCGCTGAAAATGTAAAATCGTGCTTGAGTTTCACCGAATCATTTTCTATTGACAGTGTCCTGTGATTAATAATGCAATTAATATAAGGATAGACGGTCTTTTCGACGAACGGACATTTTGACGAAAGAACAATCGGACAAATAGATACCTTGGTGAATGGGCGTTTCGGCGAATAGGTTTAATGCTAGAATTCGAATATTGCAGTAATCAAATTGAAATTGCATACGAATATTTTTGAAATGATGTATAATTTGTTTGTTACTAATTTTAACAGTGAACATTGCGATACTGTGAGTAATAATAAAATATCACAATAATAAACTCTACTCAGCAATAACAATGAGATAAAAACTAAATAAATGTGTCAATAACTGTCAATTTTCTGAGATAAAAATTATGTTATTTTTTCGTCACTATAAATGTTGGTCATCGCACGATAGTCGATGAGATAAAGTATTTAACAAGATAAAGTCGAATACGAAACGATAGATAACCCAACGAAAATGGAATTCAATATAAAGAATCATTAAAAATAGGGTGGATATTATTATAACGAGAATATTATCGGTTGTTTAAGAAATTTTACATTTAACATTGATATTTAATTTTTAACTTACTATAAATTGGCTTTTTTTTTTTTAATAGTACAAATATATTTTTCATTTGCCACAATATCCATTTTTTTAAATGTCCATTCGTCAAAATGTCTTTTCGCCGACATTAATTTTCGAAAATCGTATGATAGTTATGATCATATTTATTGGTTGACTTCTGAGATCCAATTGCTTTGTAAACAACGTCAGTAAAAATCTGTTCGATTAGGTTCTATTCAGTAAGGGTGCAGCATTTCAAGCTGATGACTTACCAACAAGAGAATACCATAATATGGTGGCATACAGCTTTGTCAGGGCCATATTTAGGAATTCGACATCAGGGGCAACAATAAAAAACGCTACATTATACCAAATACAAATTTTTGCGGATTGAAAAAGATCTTCTGAAGAACAATTTGTTGTTGGTGTATACAAAAACATTCTAAGTGCAATATCAACATATGGATAGATTGTTTGTAAATCTTTGGATCAATCGACAGTACTCGACCGTTACCGAGTATGTGTGTGTTGTGACGCCGTGATTGACGATGTATATTTTTATTTGAGATACACTTTTTATTTTGTAAAGAAGTTTCACTTCAAAAATATTAAATCATTAAATATTGAAAATATAAAAATTTGCCGCCCTCTCATATTCAGCCACCCGGGGCAACAGCACCCTGTAGCTCCCCCATAAATACGGCCCTGAGCTGTGTATAGATATCATAATTTTACAAATGAAATCCAATAAAGTAGACGGACACGATGAATTATGATTTCATAGACAAATACATGTTTACATAAAATTTAATTTTTATGCAATGAATCAGAACCAATATTTAATTAGTTACGAAACGATTGTTTTACGTAGAATATACGTACACTTCGTAGTAGGAATCGAGAAGGATAAATATTTGTCTTTCCTTTTCCTGTTTTCCGACTATCTCAATAGCTTGTGTACGATGCGCTATCGATATCCTGGTTTCCTGTAGGAAGACCTGCAGACGCGAAAATTCAACTCACAAAAAATATTACCCGTAATACACGCACAGTCGATGGGACATAATTTGCCCCACTCAGTCAGTTCAGCAGTCAACAATAAACGTAAACTAATAATACGTCGATAATTATGATGATAATAATAATGTTGATACCTTCTCCAAACGGATAATAATGATTTCGAAACACGTCGCATCTAGACATCCTGTGCGTGTATCGTGCAGGAAGTACGCGACACGTTGCACTGCGTTCGACGTTGCGCGTCTTCCGGATACGATTCGCTACACCAGAGACGAGCGTGCTCTTCGCACACATGGGCGCAACTAGAGCCCAATCGGGGGTGTTGAAATTGCTGAAAATGAAATTAAACGGTATTTAACTGTAATTATTATAGATTATATGGATCTGAAAAAAAAAAAAAAAACAGAAGCGCTACATTTGAACTCAGGGTTGCTAAAAACCCTACTGAGGTCCCCTAGTCACTCCTATGTTCGCATCGTTACGTGCGTTGTCGGGGCACACGTGCATGTTACAATGCAGAGACGGTTTGAACATTTACACCTTACCGGGTCAGTATAATTTAAATCACCCCACCTACCCTGAAAAAATTGTTTTGGCATCCCTCGTATCACTATAAAACTACTTAAACGGTAAAACGTAAATTATGTATATCCAAGTATGTTCATAAATATACTGGTATACCTATTAAATTTTAATTTATTTAACCAAAATGTACATGAAAAATGTTTTACTGGGACACCGTTCCGGTAGTAAGTGCTTACAAACCGCCTCTGTTACGATTTGTCAGTCCACTCTGTCGCGACCGTTTGCAGAAGGCCAGGGCGGACGGGAGCATCTGCCCAGGGCCCTACCATTTTTAAAGGGACTTCGTGCCTCTTGTGCGGTTCGATAGTTGAAGCCTTGTGAAAATGTCCATGGTGTTCTCATGTTCCACTTCAGTACTACGTTAAGTACGTAGTATCCTACTTACACTGTACTAGTAAATAGTATAATAATAATAAAATTAATAATCGTGCATACAATTATACCGTTGACGCTTTGACGATAAAACGTAACATCCGTGTTAAGGAAAAACGTTTTTGCATGAATTATGTAGAATAGAAAATTTTGTGATACCAGCTCTAGGGCGTTCAAGAAAAATGTTTGGAAAGGAAATTTTTTCGTCTTCACGAAAAAAAATTCCCCGGAAAACCTGCCGCTGGCGCTGCCTACTGTGACGACGAAAAAAACGAAAAACGAAACGGTCCGCAGTGCGTGATTTCATACGATACGATAAGGACGTATGTTATAATCACGCAACACATCGCGGACGATCGAACCCTTATTAATGACGCGCGAAACACCGAATATTATTATTATCATGACTGCCGATTTCGATCGCATATCTTTACCGCGTATATAAACCGGTGCAAGGATACGATTTAACCGGTTGTCGGAGATTTACATACCGCGCATCGTGAACGATTGTTCAAAAAACGATAGTTTTCTGTTTGCCATTCGATTTCACTTTATTTATACTTATCACATATTATACACGTATAACATATATATATATATGTTGTATACATATTGAAGTACTGCGGTACAAGTGCACCGGTAGAAAAGTGTACTTTGCATGTAAATGTATTATTATGTTGCGAAAAACGACGTGGTCTCGTGGTCTCCATTGTTCGGTCTAAAATCTTTGGACGGCTGCAGAGCAAACAATAATCCGGCCCGCGGTCTCGAAAAATTATGCAGCGCGAAAGTACGACCGCGGAGTGGTGCTGCAGTTCTCGACTTTCTTGTTCGTGTACGGCACACGCGGGTCGTTCGCATCTCTCATATTCTATTTTTATATAATTGTTTTTTTTTCTCCTCCCCGTCTAATCCCGCGCACTAGACCACGCGGATGTTTTTGTGTGTACGTCAAAATAACACAATACGCGTTTACTAGCGCGCGCGGTTGTTGTTACAGAACGACCGCGGGAACAATGAAAAACGTTTTCCTGCGAGCGCGTTAAGATTACGTACACGGCCATTATTATTATTTAACGTAAAACGATTTAATTATGACGGCTTTCGAAAGTCTGTGAACGCGACTTAAATGTTGTGCGTTTCGTCCGTCCGGAGTGCGTTCGTTTTGGTTTTCGCGGTAAGCGTACCGGCGGGCTGTGATGTGTTCTGGACGAATATTATATCATAACAACGCGTTACACAATATGTTTGTTTATACCGTGAGGCGGTGGCGAATGTTCAAAGGTTCGCGATTTCTCCCGTGTGGCCACGCGCGGCACAACGTCCGGAACGGAAATTCCACACGGGTTACGGAATCCTGTGCGAATACGGCTGCGTATACGAACGCAGCGATCACCTGAACCGACGTTGAAAATATCAGGAACGGCAAATATACGCATAATTATTCTTCGTTTTGGAGAAACTCAGCCGAACACTGCACGCCACTTCGAACGGGTATAAACTGAACATTCGGCCTAGTTGCTTTTTCGGGAAGAACTTGCGAAACCAACTGGTTTCTTCGCACACGTCGTTCGTCCGCAATATGCATGTACGATTTTCGTTGATCCATATTGCAACCGAATCGATATTGGAATCCAGTCCAGCAGTGGCATATATAGGAAATGTTTACAAAACACTTAAAAATTATTTTAAACGTACGTTATGCTGGTACTTTATGCTTATTTAGAATTCGCGTCCTACGTCAAATCGTTTTGGTACATTCTGTAAATGAAATGTAAATAAGTACCTACTTTGTCTTGTCTTGTTAGTAATTCTTAGATAGCAGTGGAAATTTAAATCTGTCCATAGTAGCCCCTCCCGAAAATGTTTTCTGTACACGCCACTGCAGTAGTGGATGGGGGCGCGCCCAGGCATATTTTTCCGGAGGGGTTCAATGGCTTTCCTACCGCGTATTTATTTCCCAAAATAATAACTTTGGTAATAATTAATTTTATTGTACTAGATATATCGACAATGGATTATACAACTAACCATGGCAGATGTTTATAATATTAAACTTGCATAGTCGTATGTAAAAATATTAAGCAATACGTTTTTTCTAGATTCGTTCAAATTTCGAAATGGGGGGTTGAACATCCGAACCCCCCACTCTAGGCATGCCGTTAGTCAAGGGTATTATTTTTAAACGCGAGGCGTGCATGTATTTCTTAAACCGATTCATATGAAGTTACGTATTTATCTTTTCCTTCGTTATAACCGCTTCACACACAAACGCACGTTGATATTATAACAAATATAGTAAACTATCATTATACTTCAAACTTAAATGTCAATATGCGTACGCAATTCAATTTACTATTGCACAATATTATTATATGGTAGATTAACGAAAATATTTTTCAATGCAATTAAGAATATTTTTTATGTAATAACTTTTTTAATCACTGCTGCAGAGGATAAAAATAATCAACCTTGTGACACAATATTAGGCGTTTACCTTTTCCACCGAGAAAACTTATTATTGAATTATATGAAATTTCATAATGTCTTTATAAAATACACTCAATGTGATTATACTATACAAATCGATTACAAAAAATAATAATGTCATATTGTTGACGAACAAGTTAAATCGTAATTATAAGAAGAAAAAACACTATCTAAATATTGAATTTCTTACGCATTCAAATCGTCTCGTTAGTTTCGTAAGTTTTTTACTCTCGTGTTCTTATATACATACATAACAGGTATACATTAAATCGACCTCAATCAGCAAATCACATGCAAGTATTATAAAGACATGTATATTTTATTTTACATTATTATGGAAAAAAATGTCCTTCGATTACCATGGTTTTTTTTTCTATACTGAATTCATAATATTAAAGATTATTGGAGATTGTTTATTATACAATCTCCATTGATCTTTAATTTGCAATACTTCACCTCGAACTTTTTCAACGCAACATTATCATCAATATTATAATAATAAACAAAAAGATAGTACAAATAATGGATTCATTTTTTATCAGCTGAATTGAGATATCGTATCATATTTTTTTTTTTGTTACTGTTATTTTTTTGTCTTTCGTTTTTTTTAACTTTTCATATTAACCTAAGTGAAAAATCTTTTTATATACAATATTTAGTGTACTTGAATTAACACAACAACGCTAGTGGTATGCCCTGCACGTGAACATGTAACATATAGTTTTATTAGTTACATACTAATTTTGCATAGAGTACAAATAAAAACTGCTGAAATCAATTGTAAATATCTAATTTTAACACATTTTTACAAACTAGGTTTTTTTGTATTTCCACTAGATTAGGAGTATTACTACTTCGATTTAAAAAATATTTCCGGTCGAAGAAAGCGAATAGATTTCTTACAATATCCTCATAGAATTTATTGCACATATGTTATGGTTATAGAAGAAATGTTTACACGATTAGAACTGCGATTACCAGCAAGATCATGAAAGGACGGCCACACGCGTTTTCATAGAATATAAATAATACAAAAAATAAATTTGGTTTTAAACCGTATACATAATATACGCGTTGAGTTTTAATTTTTCCAACCACCAATTATTTGCAAGGAAAAATTTAATTCATCATAAATTCCTACACTCAAAATATCAAGCCAATACGGTGTAATTATTATTATGTAAGTATCGTTTTCATCATGACCTGGTGTACTCGGTAAAACGTATACGGTTTTCGGAAACACGTAATATTAAAGCAGAATTTCACGCTCAATTTTCAAGGGACCCACCGCCGGCCGTAGAGCTCGATCGTTCGAAACCCCATAGTTCCGCAACAAGGGCGTACCCAAGGGAGAGGTTTTCGGGTCCGGACCTCCCCCCCATTGACATTTCTAAATACTCAACGACTTAATAGTAAATAGTATAATAATAGTATATAGTGTATTTTAATGTCCCACTATCTTCAATGTACAAAGTTTATAGATTATACGATATATCTATAATGTATAAACCATACTATAGTATATTAACGGTAATTTGTCGGTATTGAGTTAAACTATTATATATTCATTATCAGTGAACAGATCAAATATAAATGTTGGCCCCCCCCCCCCCCCAAAAAAAATAAACATTCCTGGGTACTCTCCTGTTCCGCGACGACGCTGAGCGATACGGACGACCGTGGAATGCAACGACGGAACGACGAACGTTTCCTTCGGAAATCGTGCGGCAGAGTATTGCATAATAACAGACCGTCGAGATTGTTTTCGGGGCAGACGATGATTTCCCACACGAGGCGGACGCGCGCACTCGGTAACCGACTGCGTGCCGCGATATATACGTGTACGCGTATACGTATTCGTGTACTTGTACTTATACGTGTACGACCGGTGCACGGAGACTTTAACGATCTACCCGTCTGGTATCGGTCGTCCGGGCGGCCGCAACACGCACACGACGGCCGGTAGGTACGCGCAGGGGTAATTGATGGGTTAAACGTGGTCGGATTTACATAACGTGCGTCGTAATACGTTACACTGAGACGAACGGACGGAAACAAAAACAGAAACCGGGCACTGCGGGGACAGGGGCGGGTTTTATCACTCACCGAGGGAGTGGGGCTAATGGAGATCCGAGAATTGAGTTAGTTGTTTTTCGAATCTATATAATATTTTAAATCGCAGAATATGTTTTCGAGTCCCTCGTAAGAAAGTCATTTTTTTTTTTTTTTTTGCAATAGTGACAAATTTTAAACAGTTACATTTTTTGTATCAATTTTAATCTGAAACCATTTTAAAAATATAGGTACGCACAAGTGCTCTGCACGGTCCGTTATTTTAAGGACCAGACCGGATTTAAAATTTTACCAGGGGACCGAAGTCGGACCGGACCACACTAAAACGTTAATCTACTTTGTAATTTGCTTCCTTAGGAATATTTTTTTTATAAAAAGTCCCGCGAATAGGCAAAATATTAAGTGATTCTCCGAGAAGTGCAAGACTTATTCATTATACTCGTTCATCGGTAAAAAAAAAAAAAAATAACAAAAGAATAATAATAAAAAGTAACGCTAATAGGTTGATACGAAGTGATGGACAAAACGTGGCCGCGATTTGCACGTCTGTCTCATAAACCCGAGTCGCAACTCGTACGTCCGTTTCGTGAACACGGGCCATAACTCGCCGAAGAAATCGGACCGAAATCTCGTTGCACGTAGGGCTGCATACTACTTGTGTCCCTAAAAAAGGTATATTTATCAGGTAGTAAATTCAACAAGTAACTTGCGTCTCATTTTAGGGACGCAACTCGACCATATTATTTTCCTTACCTGTTATAAAAGTCATGACCGAGATGCGTCCATAAATATTATGTGTTAAAATAATCATTATGCGTAAGTTGTGTACATGGTATAATATCAGCGACTATCGATAAATTAATATTATCACCTATTATAGTGCTTCAGTGTAATAAAACGACGTACCATGACAATGTCTGGTTGTCGCCAAACAATTTCCGAGCCGTATTTATAAAACTGAATGCTTTGAAAAACCAAGAGACCAGAGATTTCATTTGATAGATAGGTATATCGTATACTATAATCGATCAGAATAACAAAGTATTTTGCACAGTGCTATATATATATAATCTGTAAATAGTTTGAATAGTTTTATTTATTTGAATGTGATTAATTACTTATAATACTTATTGTATGCTATGCTTATGACTTATTTGTGCTAGGACGCAACTTGGCTGTCTCGAAAGGTACTTTTGGACGCAAATAGGCTATGACTTTTTTTGAACCTTTTTTTGGTGGGACGCAAATCACCTGTTGATAATAATCTCGGACGCAAGTAGTATGCACCGGCACGTAGCTCGGGTATCGCGGCGGTACACTACGGTTTTGGACGACTTGCGCACAGGGCGAACGGGGATGCAATGCGAAACAATCGTTCACCTAACCGCGGGCTTCATGGGAAACCAAACAGCACCTCCTGTTATTACTGCACGCGATCGTTGTACGTTTTTATTTCGTTATTATTAGTCAGTTGTTTATTTTTCTCGTCCGATCTTCCCGACTCGAGCCGGGAGACCTTGAGCGGACAGACGGTCCGACCTTGCGCGATCCGTCGTCGCCGGTACGGTTTTTATCTGCACCCCGTCCGCCGCGTCCGCCGCGCGGTACACGAAACTCAACACGATTTCCACGCCGTGGCGTACACGTCCATAGGGCGGAAGAACGGGACGACCGCACCGCGTCACACTCGGCCGCATCGCTTGATAACGCGGTAACGACTGTAATGATCGCGATGATCGTAATAACGCGAGCAACGATAATAAAAATAACAGTGTGGCAACGAAAACAATAATCATAACCAATTACGGTTCGGATTTGAAGGCGAAATCCATTTTTTTTTTTTTTTTAATTTTCATATTAGAATACGTTTCGTTCAACGTCCAAGACGATGGGCGTATTTTTTATTTGCTTTTTTTAGCCTTTTTCACTTATAAATACCATTTTTTGCGTTTGATTTTCAATTGGTTTAATATTTTTTTACACAGCTTGGGTACAAACCAAATAAGATGTTATATCTAAAATTAATAGTAACCTTCAACTAGATAATTGTTTATGTATGAAATACTCCCCAATGACTTTGGTGGACGTCGAAAGATCAATTTCTATGCACAAAAATGTGCCCATACCGTCAACGTTTTACTGAAGATAGCTTATCTAAGAATACGATAGTAATTTTTTATTGGTTTTTTTTACATAAATTAAATGCCTTCTTTAGCCTTTTTTCACATTTTAAATGCTTTTGTTATCGATTATATTGCCTTCAAATCCGAACCCTGATAATAATAATAAAAAACGATACGCGCACTGTCCATACGTGTTTGTACATTTATACAGTTCGGTCGACGATACGAAACACCACGCAGAGGCGGTGCCCCGGTAAAAACATTTTTTATATACATTTTGGTTAAATAAATAAAAATTTAATAGTCATACCAGTATATTTATGAACATATTTGGAGATTCATAATTTACGTTTTAGCGTTAAAATAGTTTAAATGTGATACGAGAGAAAACAGAACAATTTTTTTGGGGTAGGTGGGCCTGTTTAAATTATACTGCCCTGGTAAAATGTAAATGTTCAAACTGTCTCTGACATAACGACGTACGGGTGGGTCATACCTACGCGTACACGTAGGTATACATAAAAATATATATAAATAAATAAATATATATTTAATAATAATAAATAATGTATAATATTTATAAATTTACGTGACCCCGCGTTGAAGACAGGCGCGCGCCGTTGCGTTTTCGAAGGAATCGTATAACTCGCACGGAGTGTGTGCAAAACGCGGTTGGTAGCAGTCACAGCGTTTACATTAAATTCAATCAGGATTTTCGATATCCGAAATTCCCGTCTCCGTAGAACGTCTTGCTTTTATACTAGATATTTAATTCGTACGTCTATTCGAATTTTACTATTATTATTTTTTGTTTTTTATTCAAGCTTTGTGTTTTTTTTTTTATATTGTCTGTCAAACGTTATTCATTACATATCCACAAATGTGATTAACAGTAAATGTTTAATAAACGACAACTTAAAAAAATAAAACGTCTGTGTTCGACAAAATTGAATTTCATGATTTTTGCTAAATGTTAATAATATGCGATGAAATTACACGGATTCGTGTTGTTATGCGCTCGACAAAATCAAAATCAAAATTATTTTTCTTCCATTCGAAATAAAATCGAATCGTACCTGTTTAAATATTTAATTTAGTAAACAACCACGTAATTTGTTATTTTATAATTATAATTTTGTTTTCCATCCTTAACTATTTCAGCTTAGCAGTTATAATATTTTCTACCCGGGCAATCTAAACTATTACTAACGAAAAGTCGTTCTTAAAGTATATTTCAATGCTATGATGATGTTCCGAAAAACCAATCGTTCCTTTCGAAAAAAATAATATCCTTGAAAATAAACTTAAGAGAAGCAGGTTAATCGGCGGTGAAACGCTTTCGCGTTGATCGGTTAACACAATAAATACCGACTTTGGACGGCACTGACACACCAACTTTGAGGCGAGAACGTCGCCGAGATAATCAAAATCTCTGTGAACAAAATATCCACGTAGGTTGTGTTCACGTACATCACCCTTGCAGAACTCGTGAAAGAATCGGTTGTCGTCTACTAAGACGAACAATTGTCAAAATGTCGATCGCGTCAATCAGCTACGATAATCCATATTAATAATCCAAGCGTGTTCCGATCGAACGAGAGTATTTCATTTATCATATCGGCAATCATATAATGTACGTACATTATAAATAAGTAGAACACACATTTTATTATAATATTTGTTACAATTAAATTTTTTCACAGGATATAGTGATACAGTACGGTTTGTTCTAGCGCAGAGTTCGTTGGTCGAATCGCAGAAGAATAAGAGCTTACGTACGATAAGACATTTGCCCTAACCCACTACACTTCCCCATAAGATTCTGGTATATAATAATGTCTATACGGATATTTATCGTTTTTAATTATTCCGTATTACTTGTATTTTAAGTGAAATATTTCATGAATATTAAATTTGCACTAAGGGGAAACAATGTATGGTGGACCTCATAAATGTTTGATGTGCTTCAAATTGATGCTGTTGGAATATGTAATGAGATACGGTAATTCTAATGGTAAACGTGTGTAAATAGTTAAAGCGAGAACATATCACTCAATATCTAAGATGTACAATTAATGATTCAAATCTGAAATAGAAAAATCTTTTTTATATTATTATATTATTATTTAAAATTATCTATAAAACCGAGTAACATTGTAACTATTCATTATATAAATGTACAGGTATAAATTTTACAAGCACGTACGTTTTGTAATTTATTTTTATGATCGGTACCTAAATATAGAATTCTGTTTATTATCACTTGTGTTAAAATATTGCACTTCTTTTTTAGACATTTATAATTTATATAATTTTATCGTCGCTTAAAATTCCATAAGCATTCTACAACATTGAAAACAATTTTTAAAATACTTTTGATAATACCACTTTGAATAACATGGAATGTTTACTTACGTTTAATTACAATTATAGTCCCGCGCACACCGATTTCGCAATTGTAATTGGTCACAAACCACTTGACCGAATAAACATAAATCATCTTTTCCTCTCACTTGTATGGGTCGTTTGGTTTGGATCGTTTCTGATAAATTCGTCGTCAATCAGATAAATAATTTTATTGTAATACTTATAAAAATACGTATAATATTTGGTCACCAATACGATTAAAACTTTAAACAGTTTTTTTCATAAATAATGAGTTACTATGAAGAATCTTGATTTTAAAAATATGAAATTTTCGGACCCACGAGTAAGAGCAGTACGTTATGGAGTTTACACAATAATATTTTTATATTTGTATTATAAAATAAAATATTTTGTGATTAAAAAACATTCGTGTTTCTATACTTATAAATCTCTACCTATTTCGCTGTACTCGATGACTGCAATATTATGTTATACAAATTTTTTTAAATGAACATCTTTTCCCCGTACAATATATAAATTTAAAAAAAAAAATTTTAAAAATACTATAATGTGTATATCATTACTCGAATTGTTCCTCGTTAACGGGATGCGACGCAAAAAATGTTTTCGTTATATTATCATTACAGTGATGAGAAGTGAAATCTTTAATTTAACATGTTCGAGCAGCAGTTTAATCCGAACAAAGAATACATGATTCATACACGAAAGTGGCAGCGCATTATTAATGACCCAGTTTGTTTTTAAGCGGAATCGGTTAAAGTATAAAGCAATGTGAGAAATATTTTTACATTTATTGCAGTGTTATGTTGTTAAATGTCCTGTTTTTAAGAATTAAACAAGAGTGAAATAATAATTAGTGAAAAATGAAAAAATATTGTTGTTCACGGTTTCTTTATATATTTTTTTTTTTTTAAATGTGCAGAAGAAAGTTATAATACGCTTTGTTATTACTATCGTTGGCCAGAAATAATATCGCAACTTTGAATGAACAAGGAAGTAGGAATCTCAACATACACGTCTATTAAAAACATTAACATTATAATAAAAACGATTTTAAACGAAACAGAAGTCTGCCTAGGGAAAAGTCTAAGATTATTTTATTTTTTTAAGTTTTGAATACAATTCGTCGGTCAAACGTATATAAATATATATACACACGATGGAGTGTTCAATTTCAATCCTTCTGAAGAGTTATATGGTAACTTTTGCTGAGTACGTTTATTATTTTGAAACGAAAAAATAATTTATCGAAAATATCAAAAGTATGTTTGTTCGGAAAAAATTACGTAAAATGTATTAAGTCGTTTTGGTAACGACTAATGTGCTGCCGGGGAAAAAACATTCGCATGGCAACTCAAACTTCAAAATAATAGTTTTGCCACTTATGACACGTTCGACGCATCGATTAACCTCAGTAGAAGCACGTAATAAATATTTGATGCCAATCGGTAGACGTGAAAATGTAATAATAATATTCTATCTTGTCCAGGCAGTACCTGTTAAAAACCTGCGAGGAATTTATTTTACGCGATTCCTCGTTGCAAAATCGTAAAAAGTACCAAGTCGTTATAGTAATAATAAAGATCCGTTGAAATTATATATTGTTTTGTCCCGGTGCACGTACCTACGATTTTTCAACGTTGTAAAACCGGTGGCATGCTAAGTGCGCAATGGATCGTTTAATCAAAACCGTCACTATTTTAAACTTATAAACAGTTATTGCAATTATTTAATTCGGTTCGTAATTAATTTAAATAAAATTGACAGTAATTTTATAAAATTATATGTGGGAAATTTCATAACTTGTATGTCATTTTTATAAACTGGCTTTCTCCACGCAATGTGCGCCCGCAGGGGGGGGCCAAAGAGGCCATTGCCCCTACTGGGAATTTTTGTTTCAAAACTATTGTTAATTTAATACCACACATATTAATTATAACATAATTTTATTGAGATCCATTTATGAAGTTTAGTAAAATTTATCATATTTTCAGATATTCTAAAATGTATAATCTTGAATGTATTTATTTGTTTACAATGTTTAGACAAGACTGCATATCGCTTAAGACTATAAATTCTCCCGAGGACCGATTTCTATGGTATTTGATTTTGTTCTCATATATTTTTAGGTACACGTTGTGACTTTTAGAATTTTAATCTTGTCCTGGGTGGGATTTTATACTGCGGGCGCGCTTGCTCCACGCTTGTAACCCATACACGACGCTAAAACGATGAAAATAAATATACAATTTAATAGGTACGTTGAAAATGTATTTTTAATTCAATTAAGTCAAGTAGGAAAAAAATGTTTAAACTATTTAACAGCAAATGAAAACTGTTATGAACTCGGTGGAGTTAACGTTTAACTGAAAAAATAAATAACCATAGATCAATAATTATAAGTTAAACATATAGTTTTTTCGCAGATAAAACAAGCATAAATGAGAAAACGTTATTGTTTAAAATATACATATACAATTCCGCAAAACTGAGCCGAGCACATTACATTTCATCGGTATAGCCCGTGGTGATTATAAAATGTAATATAAGCTTAACCAAAGAAAAATAATTACGGTTATTAATTATTGGGTTGAGTCGAAATTTAGTAAATAAGTATTTCTCAGTGAAACCAAAACAGCAACGAGGAAACGTAGTTACAGGTTTCCGCGACACTGTACCGGACACATAACGATATTTAATAATTATGATATTAACCATTGATATTTAGTATTATGGTATTTAGTATGTATTAAGTATATAATAAAAAACTTGAAGTGTTAACACTCTTTAAATAATAAATATAATAAAAACTTATTGGACCTAATTGAGCTGCAACATATTTAATTGTATACGTTGTTAATTAAAACATAGATATGTGTCATCGCCGGGGGGGTCATGACAAATGGTCTGATACGTCACGTCGGATGTCACACTTATTGAGTGAAAAGTACAAAAGAGTAAAAGGCAACAATCCTCACACAACGATTTGAATGTCACAGTAAAATTTCAATCAAAATCCTAGATACCAACTGATTCCACTTGCATTAAAAGATTTACACGAAATTGACTAAACATTTTAATAAAATGATAAAAAATAAAATTAAAATAAAATAAATAAATAAATAAATAGCTTATACGTAGAAATAAATTAATAAACAGATAAATGTTTTTCCTGAGGTATTTTTATATTTGTAAAGCAAGATCGATTTCGAATTAAAAATTGATCACCAGGTATGTACAAAGTAAATAAAATCGCAACTTAGAAGTCATATCTTATCACTAGACGTGATTTTATTGCTGATCTTGTATATAACTGATGATAAATTCGAAACTGGTTTTAATTTGCAAAAACAAATATAATAATACACCGGGCCAAGCATTTATGTATTTATTTATTGCAATAGGTTAACTATAAAAAATTAAATATATTCAATTTTACCATTCTACCACAACGACCAAATCGTTGTTAAGCAAACGGTGCTCTTTTCACTCAACGCGAATGTGACATCCGGCATGACGTTTCGAACAAAATCTTAACATGACGGTAAGACATATCCATGTCAAAATAATTCACAAGTGTTCTGTTCGTAATTTTTTTCATTCGCAGTTGTATTAAAAACGTATTGCAAAAGGATGTGAAACCATTTCAAAGTAATGTCAAGTACGGTATTTCGAATACCACAAAGTAATAAAACCCACGCATACGGCAGGAACATATATCAAAAACTAACGGTTTTGTCATACCACAGGTTATATATTAACTATAACAATATCTATTGATATTGATTTCATTGGTTCATGTACAGGTGTTATGATAGGTAAAATCAGGGCCGTTCAAAGGGGGGGGGGGATTGGCAACGGGACCATTTTGCCCAGGGCCCCATTGTTGGAATATTTTCTAGGGGGCCCCCATAAAGTCTTGATGTATAATAATTAATAATAAAGCTTCGATTATACTGAGCAATATCACACGTTGCGTGTCGACGTTTAAAGTCACGCCCGTGTGAGCATTAGTGCTCGAATTGGACGAGGGGACGCAGACGGAAAGAGTCCACTTTCATTTTTCCATAGATTTCAGCATCTCCCTTCGTTTAATTAAACGAGGAATGCTAAAAACGAGTAGCCCCTGGAGATGTTTACTTTTGAACGGTGTATTTGGATTTTGTTTTCGTTTATTTCTATTTTCTATAGCAAACTGCAAAGTAATGTTTATTTTTCCCCAGAAAACGGTTATCGTTGATGACGACCACTGTCTAAGATAATAATCATTGATAAATGGATAAAACTATATAACTTTGAAGGGATTTCGGTTTTATAGTCGTATAGGTGTTTCTACTTTCTACTTTTAACAACCTTTTGAGAACTTTTTGTTTAATTGTCCACCAATTGACAAGATTAACACAACAAAATGGATTGAATCATGGGTTAAGAAAGGCAAACGAACAGGAGAGGAAGAAAATTGTTCTAAAAGGATAAAAAATTACAGGAGATAATGTATACAAGTCATTGTGTAATTTAATTAAAGAATAATATTTATTTCTGTAATTAATATTATTATTTCGTTATAAAATAATGTTATAGAAATAAGCAAATAAATATTATATAATAATACTACCTTTATAGTGCCATATTATATATGCAGAGGGCGCTGGGGACGAAGTCCTCAACGGATTGCTTTACAATTTATCAGCTATGGAACGGTGTTTTTTTAAATTAAAACCAGCGTCCGTCCTCATTTTTTTTTTTTCTGATTCAAGCACAGGTGAGCGTGTAGCGACTTGTCTGATTAAATTAAAAATAATATAAATAATATTCAAGTCTATTATGTAATTGCGTAATGCAATACATGAATTTAAATGAGCTTGATTGGTTAAAGTTTGGAAAAATACATTCGCAAATTGGAATTTTGTTATGCTCAGTGAGTATTTTGTTTATCATATCTTATTATTACGGTTGAGGAGTCCCCAAATTAATTTGCCTTTAGTCCCCCGAAAAACTTTGGGATGGCCCTGGATAAAGCGATAACCGCGAACAATATATCTCCTTGACGCTATCGCAGTGGCAAAGGTATTCTTAAACGGTCTATCATCAATACCAACGAGATCCGTCCCCGGACATGTTCGACGTTTTTTTAAATCGAATACGGGGAACAAACGCGTTTCGTGGTCACGGTAACCGCGTTAAGTAGTTGAACTACGGTATAACATAATAATCGATCGTCCCGAGTACATATTGTTGTATATTGAAACAGTGAACGTGCACGAGTCGATCAAGGCTGAGAACGATAGCGAGGGAAGTCTACGTAACAGCCCAGGGAAGACCGCGACATCGTATTCATACTTATTGCACGTACACAAATACGCGCGTAAAAGAATCCCGAGTATGCTTCCACCTGGTGCGATGTAGCATAACGCGAATATTACGTTACTTGACGAGGACGAGTATGACGAGTAGTACAGCATCCTTGCGTGTTCGTTTAGGATGCTGGCGTGACAAAAAAAAAAAAAAAGGAAAAAATCCTGCAGGTCCACCGTTTCGCTAATGAGCGTACTATCCATAAATCGCACGTTGTTCCCGGTATAATATCGATACACAACGGGCGATAACGAACAGTGGTGTAGTGCTAAAAATATAAGTGGTTATACGCCAAAGTCTGTCAAAAATAAAATTTCCATAGTAAAAATATGATGTTTTCTCAATATCATTGTGCTTTGCCCCCCCCCTCCCCCATAAGATTTCTTTAAAATATAATTTCTCAATCATCAATTATGAACAATACAATATTATTTATTTTTAATATAATATAACTCGATGCTCTATTATGATTTAGTTTAAATTTTGTGCTTGATAAAATGTTACAGTCATGTCACACCCATTACAATTTACATTTTCATTTTTATTTACAGCAACTATAAATTATAAGATATTGCATAATAATTGCACTTATTGATAAATGATTTTCAAGTTATACTTAATACGTGACGAATTAAGTTTAACGATGATAATACAATACAATTCACATGAAACACCGGTGTAAAATTGTAAACTGACAAATGTTAATATATTTTTAAAATAAATAAAGAAACAAAAGAATGATTATACGCATGTACACGACCGTGAACCCACGGAATTGGGTTTTTTTTTTTTTTTATTGAGTGCACGCATATTCTGAAAAAATGGAAGTGGGTACACGTCGTGTACCCCCGTGTACCCTTCACTACAGCGATGATTGCGAACCGATAGCGAACTTACGAATGTGAATAATTTTGCGTTTCATCCCGGAAAACGCGCGTCAAACGCGAACGCGTACGCAGAGCATATTTCACCATACAAAGCATCCCCAGTGATAGTTGAATGTTACCCGGTGGTGGGTGACCGTGCCACTAACCAACGCATGACGGCCGTAGTGACAGGAGTTGATTTTCCCTGTGCAGATGTTCCTCTGCAGACGTCTAAGGGGACTACGGATGGTAGACAATTTTATTGAAGTGCCGTCGAGTGAAAAATCACATAAAACGTGTTCTGCGCGTACGCGCGGCGCTGGCGAAATCGGCGCCCGGCGAACGGTTTCACACGTATGCCGTACACGTTAATAAATTTTATACCGCGCGAACCCGGTAGAGTTAGCCGCGCGGTAACATTGTAATGCAACGGCGTCGCCTCGGCGATGCGGTCCGTCGTAAATTTAATAATAGTACCGGTACTACGCGCGCGAACCCTTAATGTGCGTTATGTACACTCGACGTGCAACATTAAAAGCAAGTGTACGCGACCGTCGAAGGTCGTAAAATCCAACGTTTCGGATCAACATTACCGAACGCGAAACGCTGTCAAACGTAACTCGTAATATTTTTATTCCGCGCCAAGTCCTTCGGATGCATACGTTACACGATGCTGTTGGCTAGATCGAACTGGTCCGCGATTAAACGGTGTCCGCGCAACGTTCCGCGCGACCAATGCCCAGCCGTACGAAGCGCGTAAAAAATAATAATAATATTAACGGCGTTGATTAACACGTACATAATATGTATCTTTGTATATTGTATAAAGTTATTGTACGCGATCGCCCGAGGACGGAAATCGCCGTAAACAATAATCATTGGTTCGCTTGGCATCGGTGTATAACACAACGGTCTCTTTTTGCTACGGCAAAAAATTTATAGATTTTAAAAATCTGTTCGAAGTTTATTATTCAAGTGTGTACGGACGTAGACCAACTATAAAGTGAAGTATAACCCTATGGGAACACCACTGATGATATACACCGCGGTATGCACACACCATATAATGCAACGTGCTTCATAAGCACTTACACTCACACAACGTTTTCGATTTTCCGTTCGAATTTTTTTTGGCGTCGGCAAGTCGTGGGTATTAGTGGACAGCACAATATGGACATGTGAATGCAGTTCACTCTCGATAACTCGAACAAATAAAGATTCCTCTTCATATAACACTAAACGTTTAAATAATCTAGTTAACTCATAAACTATTATGACAAGTTTTCGATGTCCCGAATTTTCACATCAAAATGTAGTACTTGAAGTAGTTTATCACCGCGATTATTTTTTCGATCATGATTTTTTTTGTAATACTCAACTGTTACAAGCGACTATGAACAACTCATATCTTGATAACTTCATACAATAGATTTTAGTTTTGGTTCTGTGTCGTCTGTTAGCTTGATCGCGTGTCTTGTGTGTGGCAGTGTCATGGCATGAAACAGAATATTAACATTTTCGCATGCCGAACGAGTGAACTCGCCGAAGACTATTGAAAACGAAAAACATTTTTTTTTAGGATTCCAGCGGTTACGTTGTCCACCCGTTTAAAGCAATGAAAAACAAAGATGTAATCGTAAAACACATGAATGCCGAGCACTCGGCAACTAGCGAAAAGCTCTCGCGTAGAATCGTGCTGCGAAAGACGTATTATACATAAGATTCGTAAAAAACGTACTTAACAAAACGTGTGTTTTTTTTTTCTTTTTTTAAGTAGAGCGCTATTTTCCGCCTAAGAACTTCGAGTTGCCAAGAGTGGACCGCGCACACGTATTGCGACGTACGGCTCTCTACAGGTAGAGGACACGGACAGAGGTGTTTCGGGGCGCGAACGAATCGTTCGGAAAACACTGCGGGGGCCTGGTGGTCACGATCGACGCGTGCGAACAATGGTGTGCGAGCCGGAGGTCGACAACGGGGCGGCGACGGTACTGTCCGCGGGCGCGTACCGAACGGACGAAAATCGGCCCACGCTCCGGTACGCGAGTTCGCAATATCCTCCCACGCGCGCCTTCTTCTCGCCGAGGACGCGTGCGCGTCCTTCCCCGAAACATTTGCATGCGCAACGAACAACAACAATTATCTCGCACACGACGGTGCTCGGCCTCATGCCGCTCGGCCAACATAATCCCGTGGAATATTTCATTTCTATTCAAGCACAACGTGTCTCGCCCAAGATACTATAGACGTATACATCTTTCAAGTTAACGTTTGTTGAGTTAACACTCAAATACGTAAATATTGTTTTCGCTTTGTTTTCTCGTATAAAGCAATAGGTGAGCACGAGAACAGCCGTTCGAATGCATTGCCAAAAAACGTTTCATCTGGTTCGACTACACCCTAGCTCACCCCTACTCCTACCCCCTGGGATCACGTCACCGGTAGTAACGCTACAGTGAATAGAGAGTTGTCGGTTGAAAATCGATTGCGAATACGAATCGCCGCGGCCACGTGCACGTTCTACGTAACGCAATGCACGCAGCGGTGTTGATTGACTATACGATCTTACAAAATCGAACTCGCAGCTCCGTACGGCGACACCGTAGCCATCACGCGCGTCCTCCCGCGCTACAGCGATTGCGCGAGCTAGTGCGAAACCGTCGTCGGGCGAACAAGAGTAACGATTATTATTTAATATTATCATGATATTGCGCGTGTTACGGTACAAAAATCGGTTTTCGCCCATTGTAATATTACAACCTCGCGTATTGCCCGTACCGTATTGTTGCCGCGTTTCGGACGCAGACGTCTGCTGTTGCGCAAACCGATCATCGATCGCCTTAAGGGGATTGCAAGCCATGATTTTCTTTCTCTTTCCATCACACGCGCGATATAGGGATTTAGACGTTTTCTGTTTCCAACGTACCGATTGATCTACTGATGCGATAAGGATTTTGAAAACTGATTTAAATTCATCATAAAGTCTTCTTTAAATCGACTTTCCCACTTTTTTGATTTTATCCCCCGAAATTTCACAAAATAGGATTAAACAAATTGGAAACATAAAAATTAATTTTTAGGTATGTTAAGTATACAAAATTTAAAAAAATGTAAAAAAGTCGATCTAAAGAAGACTTTACGACGAATTCAAATCAATCTTTGTCGCCTTAATAGATCGATCGGTACGTTGGAAATAGAAAACATCTAAATCCCTATACTACGCGTGTGATAGAAAGAGAAAGAAAAGCATGGCTTTCAACCCCCTTAACGATTACGTCATGTTTTTCGTACGAATGGTGGGGGGGAGGCGGGCATGGTCGCACGAGTCCCGTGTTCGTTATCGCTCGTGAGGGTCTCTGTTGTTTTAACGGGCAGGTTCCTGAACGGTCGAACCGCATTCGCACCGCGACCGTACCGCGCGTTTTGAAAACGCCGTACGCTTTCCGCAGCATTGGATCCAAGAAATCTGATGCTCACTGCCAGTAAAAACGTAGCGCCCTCGCGTAGGTGGGATTCACGGGGTATGTCAATGACTTTATTTTTATTTTTCGTCAACTCATTACCCATTTACCGACAGTCGTCCTTATACCAACAGTGCTCGGAACAAGTATACCCACTTGCCTTTATTTAGATCCAGCACTGCGCTTTCTGTAGCGCTCCGTGCTCGGCGCCATCATCACGGTCGGGCAACGTAATGTCGAACACTGTTCGTCGCAGAACGTATTAAAATCGGTGGCCGCACGTCGTCCGACTTTGCGCCGGTAAATTTCATTCGCATCTAAACGGGGCAGACCCTGAGTCGGAAATGGTTATCCCGTACCGGACGCACGGTGCAGTACGAATCCGGCTGTTTAGAGTTCGTTTAACGATACCGATCACGGTCGACGGATCCGTATGGTTTTCGATCTGCGCTTATGACTTTTGTGAGAACACTTCGGTGAATATTTTAAGGAATTTTCTCCGGGCGACAAAAAAATAAAAATAATGGTAAATATAATACAATATCGTATGGTTTTCATCGATTTTCCATTGATGATATTCCGATGATCAACACAATTAATGTTTGAACTTCAAAACGTCAAACGAAATGATAAACAAACAACAAAATCAAACATAATAAATGAGACAACTAAATGAAATCATAAGATAATTACAAATATTTTTATTTTTGCCAAAAAACATCGTTGTCGCCCAGTGGTCAAAGATATTATTATTATTATTCTAGTCGACAAGAAACATTTATTAAACGACAATCGTGTCGCTCGGTATATTAGTTAAGACATGCACCGGAACACTTTATGCGCAAAATACAATGTTTTCCCCCTCTTCACCCTTGTCCCGTAACCACACCTCTACATAGCTTACGAGGGCACGGGTTACACGAGTAATGTGCGGTAAAAATAACGCCCGTTCGTACGGACGTCGATTTCTAATCGACGTACTCTTTTTCCAAAACGCACGTCGAAAATCCTCAACTCCGGTATGTGCGCGGCGAACGTATCGTTCCGATGTGTTGGAAAAAACGCTCGCGCGCACGAAGAGAGTAGCCGCTAAGTTTAACGTTCGGCGCGTGAAATAGTTCGCGTTTGAGTTCTACACGAAAACATTTTCACTGGCCGTTCGTTCACATTTTTTTGTTTTTTTATTTCGCACCTACGAATCGACAACTTGCTATCCGCACAAATAAGAATTTTGCGAAATTTATAAAGTATTTTTTGCCATTTGTTTAAGACCTACACTTAGACGTGTTATTATCAATATTTACTATTCATAAATATATTTTTGAAAATGGTAAATATATCCGAACGTACCAAAAATGTTTCGAATTCTTTAACAATGTAAACGTCGTTCGCGTACACGTTCTATTTGAATGAACCGAATGACGTTCGCGCGTCGTTCACAAAATATGAACGTGACGCTCTTTCCAAACATTGCACGATGATGATGATGGTTGTAATGTATACACATTCGGTTAACGCACGTGTGCGCGAAAATGCGATTTACACATTTTTATCGTTTAACATCTTCCGAGTGTAGTGAAGAAACATTACGATAACTCGAGTTATTACTATATTAATGAATTGGATGAGTAAACGTATTTTCGGATTTTTTTATTTTTAACACAACAATATGTATCGTCTTAATGACATAATTTTTTCGATTAAATTGATTTCGTTATAGAAAAATAAAATCAAATTATTGCCAAACAATCGTTTAACCAAAAACCTATCGTTTTTGCAACATTTACATGCACAGAACATACGTAAGTGTATTTCTGTGACTTCTTCGAGAAAAATATTTATTTTCGAGAAGGGTATTTGATTAATGGTCTACGGTAGGGCATAATAGGACGTAATTTTAACAGTTCCCCGGGCGCAAAAATTCTTAGTTCCACCTCTGCATTTAGTCTCCAATATTGTCTATAACTTTTTATATAACCTAATGATTTTAAAACGGATTCTTTTTTTTTTATTAAAAAAAATATATTTACAATCTATTTATAGTGAAAAATAATTAAGTGTAACTTGGTTAAATAACATTTAAATATTTAAGTAGGAAGACCCTCAGAAATGCTGACTAGAAAAAAAACGGGTCCTAACCCAGAACGTTATATTTGCGTTTATTTACTTTCACTTACATATTTAGTAATTTTGTTCACCGCAAAAACATAAATAATATGTTAGTTTTTGGCAATGAAAAATAATATCAAATCAATTTTAACTAATATAACATATCGTTTTCTTTGGCATAAAATTACTATTACTCGTAAATTACGAGAGAAAAAAAATGTATTTTAAAACATGGACAATGTTGTATTATAAATAGCTTAAGGCGAAGGGCATTGTGGTATAAGATGTAAATCGAATTATAAAAGGTTAACTTCATGAATTTAGAAGGCGATTTGAGTACGCTTAATAATTTAACTTTTTTTACTCTATACTGCGGTTAAAGCTGAAGCATAATATTTCAACCACATTTTAATGTTGAAGTATAGTTACTTTTAATGATGTAATTATTATAAATTATATGTGTGTACTATATAATATTGAAAACCGATACGGATTTGAATTGCAAGTTGTAGGTTAGGTTATAAAAATTTTTATCATTTTTTTTTTTTTGAGTAAAAACAAATTTCTATGAATAATGGAGATATTCAGTGTGTTTTCAACATGTTTTTTTTTCCTATGTAAGTCTTAGCAATAAGATAGTCTTCAGAGCTACGTATATTTCAAATTCTGAGCATTGATTAATGTCGAGTTTCATCTTTCTGGCAACTAACAAAAGGAAAAATCACAGTTTTTGAATCAAATTATTTTTTGTTCACCGTTCGCGTACATAAAAACAATAAGCGATTTTTGTCGAAATATTGTTCATAGATGGAACACGAACGGTACAAACCGTATACAATATCGAGAAAAAAATACTTCATCGTCATACGTAAATTCTATTGAGCTTTTTAACGCTTTGTAACTTCCGTTTAAAACAGCGAAACGGATAAGTTTATTATTAACTTCTACCGACTTCGCGCATTTTATATTGACCCTCTGGTGAGTGGACACGAGTGGACACACAAAAGTTTCACCCAACCGCGCTTGACGTATACGCACTTGCGTACTTACGGCGTTGGACCGTGTTGAATATCATATTACACACGGTCGTTCACCCGATTGCTGGAATTCGCGCGAGATTTTTTAAATTTTTTTTTCATAAAACACGCGATTTCGGTGCAACGGAGCGGTTATTAAACGGGCTTAAATCTCGCAGACGAACCGCGGACTAATCGAGTGGATTCCGCTCAAACTCGTGTTGGTGGATCATCCGTCAATAATGACGTGTTGACGAACGAACGTGTGCGTTGCACACTAATAAAATCGTATTAGAATGTTTCGCAACAATCGAAGAATCGTGCACGTGCGTACACGGCGCGCACATAATATACGCGCGTGTTAATAGAACGTAGTGCGGGTACGACAATATAATTATATTGTTTGATTACATATTTTAACGAATGATTCCTTCGCGCGAACACGCGCGCGCGCGCAGGATAAACTATCAGCGTCCCGTTCGAACGGAACACGATGGTGAGTACATACGTACCGTTGCCGTGTGTACGGCGAACAACCGTACGTATTATAATTAATTTCTTCTCCGTGCGCCGTTCGGTTGATCGACGGATAAATAATATCGTGATATATACGTGTGCGCGCGCGATATTAATTATGAATGCGTGTCGCGCGTACCGAAGATCGAAACGACGCACAGAACGCAGAGCGCCGACTTGAATACGATAATGGTTACGTGTTACTCCGATTAAGGTCACTCCGGACGGATGTGTTGGCAAAGCGTTTCGGATTCACGAGGCACATTTCGCCGATTGTGTACCGGCTAACAATTTTCGGCGTTGCGATCCTCGACCGGCCTTTTGAGGGGCTCGCGATTGTCGACGTTTTTGTTTCGTTCGAGGAAAAAAAAACCCCCAAAAACGGTGTTCGATTTGATAACAGTGTGATAATAATAATGATACCTGAAATCGTAACAATATTATTATTATTATTATAAACCATAACTCACGCCGTGCGCCCGTCACGAGATCGGCCGTGACCGGCCTCGTCACGGCTTTCACTGGTCGCCCGCGTCGGAGTCAACGGTCGTGGACAATAATTATTAGTATCCCGACGGTGAACGAGGATACTTCACGGATGATACGTGACGTACAGGTTTGCGCGTTGGTAAAACAATCGGTGAGTCCGTTGATCACTTCGGAATATAAATCAGTGGCTCCTGACATTTTTTTCATCCTCAAAAATAAGATTTGACTTCGTATTGTTTGAATATCCAAATATTTTTTTTTTTTTTTTTACTGTACGACAAAATGGTTTGAAAATAAAATATTGTAATTTCCACTCCACGCTTCCTCCTCCAACCGACAAAACATCGAGACCCCTTGCGGTTGGAAACAACCGATATACATATAAATATATGTGTGGGCAGGGGTGGATATTGAAATGATGGGGCTAGTAAAGTGAGTTACTGCCATAATTCCTTGTGCATGTCGATTTGTGCAAAGTTATTCTTACGTCTAATTTTTTAAACATTTTAAGTACCTACGTCCGACATGGTTTTACCTAATTTCTAATGGTGGGGGGCGCCTTCAGCTCCTATAGCTCCTCCCCACTCTTATATCCGCATCCGACTGAACGTAGGTCTGTATCAATAATTATATAATCGTACAAGTATAAAACTGAAAAGTAACGAATCGTAAAATATAAATATTTTATTATTAAAAGTAATTTTAATATAATTTCTTAGGAACGCGGTGCTGATTAACTATGTATTCATGGAACTCAATGAAAGCAGTAATTCATTTTCAAGGAAAGTTGTAGCGTAAACCAAACAATATCTGGCTACTCTTGCTACTTCAGTGAGCTCCGAGAGATATTTTCCGATTGCTGGAAATATAGTGATCTTAAATTGAAGTTATTTGTCGGTAAAAATATGTTTATATGCTGTTATTGGAGTAATAATATTTTTCTCGTCCTTACTCAACGTTTAAATTTCAAAATTAATCATTTTAATTCTAGAAATAAAACCGTCTTATATTCTTCAATTGCTTTTAATACATACAAAATGTATTCTCCTGCTAATTAACTCATGTAATTTGGTAATTCTATGTATAATATTGATTTATTTCATTTATCAATCACTGAATTAACAACGCAGTTTAATTTAAATTAAGAATTATAGAGTCTATACTTCAAGAATCGTGCTGAACATTTTATGTCATTCTTTTGATTTTTCGAGTGTAGTGGCGTACAAGATTTATTCTTTGAAAATAGAATGATAATATTTTTTTGTTTTAATCATAGCATTTTGTCCATATAAAAAATCTAGTGATCATCTTGTTGATGGTGACGACTCCTCCACTACTATTTTATTCAATTTTTTTTTTTTTTTTGAACCAGCAATATTCAACCACTCTTCTCGGTACTTCCTGCTGGAACTACGTTGGAGAGGGATTATGCTGCCATATTTTATTAAATAATATATATATATATCAATATATCACATACAAGTCAAAGTTTATTAAGATTTAAGGTGCCTCGTCAAATATACAAAAAATTTTTCGCTTCGTACTGGTAATATTGTTTAAAGCAAATGTTTAGGATTTGGTCTTTGCGGATCCGTAGTTGACGTCAATTTTAATGACTTGGATAGCTCGCCAGTCACATAACTATTTTGCCAATCAGCCAATCTAGATATTTCATGTTGATCGGCCGTGATCGTCGTCCCTCCCGTGGTGCCATGGTGTGGTGGTGAACGGCATAGGCGATGGCACCTCCGCCGATTCCGCGATATCACGGTGCTCCGTTCCCATCCCGTTGTCCCGTTGATCTCCTCTGCCTGAAGTATTCTTCTTCTTGACCCGGCTAAAACCTCGCTGGTCTAGTCGACTCGTATCTCCTGCTTCACATTAGTCGACCCTGCTTGGTTCTATCTTCTTTCTTCCTCGTTTTAATCTTATTCAAATTCGTATGACTATTGACAAGTTTTGGTTGGTTGATCGTGAACTATAGTCCAACGGACGTAAACAATGGTCCGAATGGACGTGGACACTAGCCCAACGAACGTAGGCTGTGATTCAATAGACGTGGACTCCTGATAGTTATTTTCTGGTTGATGTGGTAAGATTGTCATGTTGTGGTTGATGTAGTATGATTGTCATGTTGTGATATATGTGGTATGATGGTCATGTTGTGGTTGATGTGGTATGATTGTCATGTTGTGATATATGTGGTATGATGGTCATATTGTAGTTGATGTCGTATGATGGTCATGTTGTGGTTGCATCTGAAACAATATGCAAATGTATGTTTTAATTAGCTTTTTAAACATTCTTTAAAAATATATATCATCGGATTAGTAATTGGAATGATAGTTTACAATGCTGTGGTATTTTTATTTTATTTGACTTATTTACTGCCCCCTCCTTATGGCAGAGCATATTTGAAGTAATTTTCAAGTGAACACCAAGTGGTGGTACTTCAATAAAATTGTCTACCAAAAAAATAATAGATGGGAAATTTGCAAATTATACTATATTTAGGTTTACTGAATTCTACTGAGTTATATATTAACATACCCATTTTTCAATAATAAAACCTAAAAAAATAATTAAAATAAAGAATATATATCAGAATCAGTATTTAAAATTTTTTTTTACATTATACCATTTTAAATAAATAATAATATATAATAAGTAATGGATGGTAAATTGAATATTTTAAAACGACAAACATACACCACCGTACGGTTAGGAAAAAAATTGGAAATTATAACATATTTTATAACATCTTCTTCATGCTTCTCTCCTACCTTTTAATAAATTTCTCCTTCTTCTTTATTGGCTAGGCCAATAATTGCTTGGCCATAAAAATGAAGTCCTGGTATCCGTACTCGGCCAACAGTTGTCTGTGAATGGATATTCCATCATGGATACCTCATTACTGGATGCCAACTCGAAATTCGTAAATTGGAGATCGGGGTAATCGATCTCCGTTCTAAAATCATCGGCTGTATCCGGTTCTAAGGTATCCATTGGACATCCGAACGGATTCACACAACGTGTCATGCACGGGTACGGACACGGACCCGTTTGGAATGTGTATTGAAACGGTTTCATTCTATTGTAAAACAACATTTATTAGGTCAAAATACGATTTGGGGTGTGAAAATAATTGTTTACACACGGTCGGTGTGAAATGATTTTTCTGAAACCTAATACATTTACTTACTGTGATTGATAGACGAGGACGTCGATCAAACACATTCGTTTGGGCCAATATGGTTTCCTTATTTTTACGAGGTCCCGTTTCCTTTTCTGGAATGTGGATTGTAACAATTTCATTCTACTATAAAACAACACTCATTAGCTGGTCAAAATACGATTTGGGGTGTGAAAATAATTGTTTATACCCGGTCGGTGTAATAGGATTTTTCTGAAACCTAATACATTTACTTACTGTGGTTGACCGGCGCGGACGTCGATCGAACACATTTTTTTAGGATTATAGGGTGTCCTTATCTCCACAAGGTCCCGTTTCCTTTTTTGGAGTGTGGATTGCAATAGTTCCATTTTACTGCAAAACAACACTTATTAGCTGGTCAAAATACGATTTGTGGTATGAAAATAATTGTTCATATACAGTCGGTGTGATATGATTTTTCTGAAACCTAATACATTTACTTACTGTGATTGACCGGCGCGGACGTCGATCGAACACATTCGTTTTGGACTATACAGTTTCCTCATCTCCACAAGGTCCCGTTTCCTTTTTTCCCCTCTGCCTAGAAGAAGAAACACATTAAAAAAGCTACAGATACGTTGTATTTAATTATATTCAAGTGTGAAAACCGTTATCGATCCATTATTAGCACCAAATCACGGTGTTTTATGATAACTTACCACTAGCCATGGATGTTTTATTATAAACACCACTTTGCAATACAAAAAACATTTTTTCATATAATACAAATATATTATTATGAATCGATAATAATGTATTGTCCGAATGAATACTAAATTAGGAGTAACGAATTATCAACCGTTACCAGGTGTCATAAAATTAATATAAACAATTACTGGACAACGATATTTATCTATAAAAGCCAACTACGTAAGTGTTTTGATTCATACAGTCCTAAAATGCATTAATACGTTATAGTCTATACCCATGATCGAATAATGTGGGCTACATCTAGTTTATTAAGAGAAGATTCATAGTTTTTGAATGGCTCTATTTAATGTAGCATTTTATTTCAAATCATTAAGCATTAAACTTTCCCTTATACGTATTTTATTATTGCACTTTTGATGATTTAAAATTAATTAAAAACTTTATACTACCATGGTAAGTAGTTTTAGAAATATAGATGACTGAAATAAAAAAAAAAAAAACCATTCGATGCATAATAATAGTATTCATTGTTTCTACACTTTTGTGCTATCGTTAAAACGGCCGAATTCATTTATATCTAAATATATATTTTTATTTAAAATAAATACTTCAACATCTGTGTTTATTAGCCTACAGTTGGAACAAGGTTAAGAGATATAAGGATGAAATATTTTCAGATATTTTATTGAGTGCGTAATATATTAATTCATATATTTATTAAAAGTAAAGAATTTACCAAATGGTATGTTACAATCGATTACAACAGAAAAAATTTAAACATGTTAATTGTTACTGAAGTAAGTGAAGATAGTGAAAAATAAGAAAGTAAAGAAAAAACCAACCAAAATTATAATAATATGTATGACTGTATAAAGTGAAATTCTAAATTATCTTTCATAAACGAAGAATCTTCATGTGACACATGTGTAAAAGAAAAAGAAATTCAGAAAAAAATGGTATAAGCTTTTGAAAGACAAAAAAAGTTGCAGTAAGAATGATACAAGCTAGTGATAAAAAATTAATTATATAACAGTTGAAATTGGAAATTATGTTGTAGGATATTTGGAGGGCAGGAATATCAAAAATGTTTTTTCCAAACATCATACAAAACAAATAGGTGAGCTTATCGGAAAAATAATGTAATTTTTATCTCGAAATTTAACGAAAAAACCACACTTAACAATAAATAAATATTTTACAAATGAAATACTTTTCTTTTTTTTTTTAATATTTTACAGATTTTATTTTTTGTTTGTAATATAAAATAACATAAGTGATACAATGTAATAGGTATTATTCTTATTTAGTTTACATGATATAATAATTATATTGCTTTTTTTTTTATAAGGAATAAATTACCATTGAAATGAATTAAGTAAAATCATTATTTTTATATAGGTATAATTACAGATATTAAAATGCCTAACTGCTGTTAGTCTATATGAAATAAACCTGAAAAACAGCAGTCTGTCTCGAAAAATAATATGTTGCTTGCAAATGGACTACCTCAATGCTAAGAGCCTAAGTCTAAGTCAAAGCAAAAACTCTTTTTGCAAAAAGTATAATTTTCTATATGACCTGTGACATATCTTCTATCGAATACGAATTGACATAACTTTTATAGTTTGTATGTAATATATACATTATAAATTGTATAAAGAGGCCACAATATCTAAATATATTAATAAATATTTGGCCATTGCCCAATGGCGTACAGAGAGAGGGATATAGTGGAAAAAATATATTGATGTTTGACTTTAATTTTGTAATGAAGCTTTCATACGGTTTAGCAGTCGAACTTTGACCCCATTGAATGTCTTACCATAGTTTTAAAAGATGTCGAGCTAATCCCGATGTAAATAGCTACAGGGTGTTTCTGAAATGGTTGAGGAAACTAGTATACGCGTACTTTCTGGAATCTTTTGAAATTTTTTTTTTATTTTGAAAACATGGGTTTTATCTAATAATCATTAGAACATTATTTCAAATCTAAAAAATAATACTTGTAATAGTTGCAAATTTCTCACGTGAATCGATATATGATTTTATTACACGTAAAAGTTATGAAGAAGTGTTATAGTATTATTTTTTGTGCATAAATCAGTATTTTGTTATTTGATGTACAAATTACTAAAATATTAATTATTATATTTCGTTGGCCTACTATCAAAAGTTAATTGAAATTCTGATTGATACTATATGAAACTTAAAAAATTGTTTGTTCTTAAAATTCGACTGTTTTAGTGATTTTCTGTAAAACCAATACAAAATCTTAAATTAATTTAACTTCAAATTAATTCCATTGATCTTATTATATTTAACTGAACGCAAGCATAGATCTAGAAATTATAAAAAGAGGGGGAAGTTACTAAATCGAATTACTGCCATAATTCCTTGTGCATATTGATTTGTACGAAATCTTTCTTACGTCTAATTATTTAAAGATTTTAAGTACCTACGTTCGATTTGGTTCTACCAAATATCTAAAAGGGGGCTTCAACCCCCATAGCCCCCGTTGAATCCATACTTGTGTATGGGTATATAATACGTTGATACTCTACGGAGAGAAGTCTTAAACACGAATAACAGCGTATAAGAATCGGTTTAAGAAGAACAAAATAACAATCCTTAACCGTGTAGTATTTTAATGGCGGTCCACCAAAACGTTATGCATATCTGTACTCGTAACAGGATGTTTTATTTTTCTTTTGGTAGAAAATTACCTGAATAGATAACTATACAGATTTAAGCAGAGTAATATATTTATTTTCGCTTCGCAGAAAAATATAATACGACTTCAAAATTTTCATAATATGTTAATCGCGAGCTAGTTGATTTAAAACCAGTTTATGATGTTTTGTGACGCAGCCAACGTTTAGTAAATTAGTTTACCCATTCGTACAGGTACCGCAATGCAATTTTTTAATGGTATGATAATTCAAAACGTAATTTACGTATTTAGTATATATATTTATATTATGTATTACCCGCGTCCCAGCATAGGAACTCTGCTTTGAATTTCGGTAAATATAATAAATCGTTAACTGCAGAACTTATCGTAAACGCATAAATTACAACACAGCGTTTTTTTTTTTTGTCTACAATGCTAAGTCATTTCCCAATATAAATTACTTAATTAATGGCGTGAAGTAGTCGAACCATCAAGTCATTTTTTTTTTTATTACATAATTATTTTAAGTGGGTAAACCAAAGAATAAATTATGTTTAAATATATCAGTATCGTATTTATGATAATCCATATGATGAATAAACATAATTTGCGAATATCGAATACATTGCGATAAAGATGAAATTCAAATATTTACAGCAGTTTTAAGTCCACGCGTATTCAAACGTTTTTTTTTTTTAATTTTTTAAGTCATCAAATTTTTAATCGTTTAATTATATTCGAAATCGTATGTCAAAAAAAACACCGTCTAACCGTCACGCATAATGAATACATTTTGAATATTTGACAGCAAGTGTGAAACGTAATATTGTGTTTTCTTAAGAATCCGACATGCTATTAATGCTCTAAATAAGAAGAAATGTAACGTTATAGATCTGAATTTTGATGTTTTTACGCTAAAATATTGGGGGAGAAGGAAGTTATCAAGCAAAGTTCATTTTCTTACACTGATAGCATGTACAGTGTCATATTTGTGAGTGCATGTCGGGGAGGGGGGATAATTTAAAAGAGTTTACGCAACCACTCACACAAACTTACCAAGGCATAATGCAATTTATATTGCACCTGTATAACTTATAAAATAATAAGTTAATCATATATGATAAAAAACCAACATATTAATAAAACAAAATCTATATTTCTATTTTTTGTATTAGCAAATCTATTTATAACATAATCTATCGATATGATTATAGTGTACGTAATGTATTTTTAGCAAAGCCAAACCAGCCAATTTGTTATCACTGATACATTGTTTTTATTATGCTTAAGTATGTAAGTATGTACAAGTAGTACGCAAATCTTGGCTAAACTAATACAAGCAAAGGAAACTTGGAACCTATCAGCCCTGGGACTCTAAAATGTTCTCGCCGACCATGGCCGTACCGTTGCGTAGTTTTTATCGAAACAAATTCAGCTGCAAACGTAAGCGAATGAGATTTTCAAAACCGTACATATTCGTTATATTCCCAACCGGATAATCGTTGAACCTGGAATTCGAAAAGCGAAATCAGGGACCGAACGGTACCCTAAAAATTACGAACCATCGACCTGAATGTCTCCCGAACACTTTTGTAAACGGTCATTCCTGTCTAAAATTGAGGCAGGGCAGGGCTGAGTAGCATGAATAAGTACGACGGATAGTATTGCTACAGTGTTTTCGATCCTAAGTCGCGTTCGTCCGACTAATCGGAATGCTCTTGTGCACCTAATATTGAACTCTCCGTGGTTATGATGGTTGTAGGGTGAAAGCGAACTCGAATAGTCACCGGCATTCTAATGCAGTCGATGTTCCGAATGAAGAATAATGATTGATTTCGCACGCGTCGAGTGTGTGATTAAATTGCGGTGCCGATGGAATAAAGAACAACACTACATTAATATGCATCGAATCTGTCCATCATTTGCAACACTTGTGTGATCACTTTAAATCAATATAGCCCAGAATTTTTTTCTGTAACAACATGAATTATCTTTTTTAGAACATCTCCTATTGGTCCGCTTACGAGTTTTCATTTTTCAATCGTTG